>NC_043012.1:9006465-9013965 GCF_006345805.1 Octopus sinensis
TATATGTCTGTCTATGTATGTATATATACATATACATATACATATACACACACACACATATATATACATATATGGATCTCTCTCTCTCTCTCTATCTATCTATCTGTCTATCTATCTATCTATCTATCTATCTATCTATCTATCTATCTATCTATCTATCTATCTATCTATCTATCTATCTATCTATTTCTCTCTGTCTATCTGTCTATCTATCTATCTATCTATCTCTATCTATCTCTCTATCTCTCTCTCTATCTCTCTATCTATCTATCTATCTATCTATCTATCTATCTATCTATCTACCTACCAACCTACCAACCTATCTAGGAAGCTACCTCGCTAGCTAGCAATCGTTTCATCTGTCCATCTATCCATCCGTCTATCCATCCATCTATCAATTTTGAAACGTTGTAAATCGAAGACATTTCTCGATGCTCGAAATATTATTTTAACACTTCAATTTCAGTTTTGATAGAAAGTGTAGTGAAATATATTGAAAAGTGATGATGATGTTAGAATTTCACCTTGTTTACGCCCTCGTCTATAACAATCTCTTCTGAAAGCTCTCCATCATATGCATCCCCAGCTTTCATATTGTGATGAGGCTTTTCAAGAAAACGCACAAATTTTTTCTGGACTGTCAAGTTCGTGAAAGGCATCCATAACGCTTCTCTGCTGACTGCATCAAACGTTTCAGTAAGGTCAACAAACACTTGATAGAGTGCTGCTTGATGGTCCGAAAAATGTGTTCTTTCCATCTTTTTATCATATCAGAAACTTTGAGAAACGGAGATGTCATGGATGCAACAGATGAGAGTTGGAAATGCACAGTCTTTGTGAGAGACATCTGTCAAAAGCTCGTTCCATCAGCTAAATGAAATTACAGTAATTTGCGAAATTAAGATGCGTCTTACAATGAATGACTTGTCACCTTTATGTTGTGAAATCTGCCGGAATAACCCGGATTTTAAAAGTACATAAAACTAAATGAGATTACCGTACCAACATTAATCTCTATAAACTCTGAAGAAGTTTTGAATCTTATCTGTTACATATGTTTGAACTGCTAGTTTTAAGAGTAATCTCATAAAACGCAGACATAGTGGAGATTATCGGGATGATGCTAATTAATTGAGAGAGAGCTATCATCTATCAAGATAAAATAATGATGACGATGATGATGATGATCACACACACATACATTCGAGTGTGTAACTATATACATACATGCATGCACCACACACACACACACACACACACACACACACACACACACACACACACACACTTATTCTTTTATTCTTTTACATCTTTCAGCCACTTGACTACGGCCATGCTGAAGCACCACTTTGAAGGGTTTGTAGTCGAAGAAATCGACGGTAGGACTTATTCTTTGTAAGCCTTGTTCTTAGTCTATCGGTGTCTTTTTAATGCATTACGATCGTTTCATGCGACTCCATTTAATTGAACAATACAAGTTTTACATCAGTTTTAAAATGTAGAGCAATCTTCAGCAGCATAAAAAATATAGAATTTAGTTAAATTCAAAAGATTCATTTTTATAGTTATTCCATTAACCAAAATCACAATTGTTGATGAAACTAGTTCTTTGTCTGCCTACTTACCCTCTTTGTGATTTTGGTTAATGGAATAACTATAAAAATGAATCTTTTGAATTTAACTAAATTCTATATTTTTATGTAGCTGAAGATTGCTGTACATTTTAAAACTGATGTAAAACTTGCATTGTTCAATTAAATGGAGTCGCATGAAACGATCGTTCTGCATTACCTTTGGATATCCTTGTTTCTTATTTTGATTATAATCACCCCATTTTGAATTATATGGATAATACCATAGCAAATTCTGGTGCCTTTAACTTAAGTACCATATTCAACTGAATCTAAATTTTTACTGAACTTATATATATATATATAATATTTTTATAAACAAACCCGAAAGGCTTTGCGAGTTACGGAGAAAAAGCTACTAGTATAATAACTGTATATAATAAAGCTCATAGTATAATAACTGTATATAATATATATCATAATGATATTTAATCTCCGATTTTAAAGCGATAATTTTTAAATATAAACAAATGACCATAAAATGATGAGCTAACCTAAGGCTGAATCGAACACACACGTGCATACACACATACATATAGATATCATGCATACAAACATACGCACACACACATATAGAGAGACTGAGAGATAGAGATGGAGAGAGAGAGAGAGAGAAAGAGAAAGTGAGAGAGAGAGAGAGAGAGATAGAGATGAGAGAGAGAGAGAGAAAGAGAAAGTGAGTGAGAGAGAGAGAGAGAGAGAGAGAGAGAGAGAGAGAGAGAGAGAGAGCCGTAAGTTTTGAGAGATGGTGTTCAGAATGGAAAGGTTGAAATTAAGACATATGTTATTGACATTTTAGATTGATCTTTAGATGCTATTTAGAATTTCGGTTATATATCTTGATATACCAACACGATCACCTTACACATAAAATACATTGAAGTTGCGTTACCAGTTAGATAACCATTTTAATCTGTAGTTCAAAAGTTGAGACATACTTTTGGAATTGTAAAAGTTCCAAAAAAAAGAACAAATTGATTAGTTGATTTTGGTTATCCTCTGAGATAGACCATATCAGATGATTCCTTTGCAGGCAAAGTAGGCTTTTGTTTCCAATTGTAATAAATGCTATCCTGGAGATTTATAGTATAAGTGTGCTTTAACAACATTCTGAAGAACACCAGAAGTTGCCAATATCTCTCTGCTTAGAGGAATAAATCTTGCACGTGTCAGTTTGGTATACATATTGTTTGATACGTCGCTTTAATGCAAATGAATATAATCTTTAAGCATCGTGTTTCTATTTCGGCAACCAATAAATGTGTCATTTGATATTATCTGATATTTGAAACTTGATTTCAGGATAATGATCTACTTGGTTTAAATATAAATGCTTTGTGAATGCTGATTGTATAGACACAGTCTGTAGACGTTAAGTGTATAAACATTTTTGGTATAAATATTGGTTAAGGCGAACCATTTCGGGGGAGAAGGTAAGTCGATTACATCGACTCGAGTGTTCAACTGGTACTTATTTTATCGACCCAGAAAAGACGAAAGGCACTTACACATTGTATCGGCCTTCTGCCAATGCCCTAAGGCAACCGTTCAGAATGTAATTCAGGGTGCAGAGAACTGGTTTACACTGCTTGTAGGATGGGTTCTCCAGTCTGCCACATATTTTAAGGTTAGTTGGTAATAGCAGGAGGTCACAAAAAGAAGGACAAGTTTTCATCGTCCGTGATTCAGAGTTCCCCCCGGTTAATGGGTCGTCGTGTGCCTAGTCCCACTGCATCGATTATCCCTAGTAGACAAGTCCTATCGCTTTTATATGGCGATCTACCTCTGTTGAACCGCGGATCCTTTGCACTGGCGTTGGTATTTTCCCAACTCATCGTACAGTAGCGGCAGAGTCCTTGCCTTACTTAACCAACATACTCCAAAATCTCCTGGTATGTTTCCGCTTCCTTCAAAACCTCCTCAGGCTTTCACTTCTTGTCGCCTTTTATAGTCTTGATGGTGTGTTTGGGTTTCTCATACTCACATACGAATAGTCTAATATTTAACTTAAACTTAACTATAATATTCGATTTTCCATGAAGATAATCGGCTGATAATCGGTCAAACACACACGCACGCACACACAAAACACAAACACAGAACACACACACACACACAAGCACGCATACATGTATATATATATTATATATTATATATATATATATATATATATATATGTATATATATATATAAAATTATAAATTAGGGTATCTACGAGATACCACCATGCTGAAATAGCAGCCATTATCTGACTTTAAAACCACTTAAATTGTCCATATATCAACACGGAGAAAAAGCAAAGAGACAAGATGAAACTAGTAAAAAATTACTGGATAATTCTAGATCCGGATTTCTGACTTCGCATTTCTGGTATCTCGTAGATGCCCTAATTTATAATTTTAATAATTATTACCTTTGAAGGTTACTTTTTCCATGCTGACCACTTGATAAAATCGTTATTTTATTTTTAAATTAACGATCTTATCCTTATATATATGATATATATATATATATACACACACACGAGGTGTGCTGAAAAGTAGCTGGGTTTAAGGGTATTACAAAAGGCCTGGCTGGAGGTCCAGCCGTCTGAGTTCTTTTACAGGTCTTAGAAAAACTGAGGGACCACTGCACTAAGTGTGTGAATATGAGAGGGGAATATGTTGAGTAAAATCCTAATTAACTGATCCTCCTGTATTTAGTTTTACTTAAAGCCAGAAACCTTTCTGCACCCCCTAATATATATATATATACATAATTTTTTTTATTTACTTAATTACTTCCACTTGCACCTTTTAAACCTCTTTACTCCTGGAAGTACCGATAAATTGCGGGAGAAAATCTTTTGATAAAATCTCTTTTCATAATGGAACATAAATTAGCCCGAAATCGATATTTGGGTCCTTCTAACGCTCAATATAATCTTAAACCATATAATTCTACATTTTTTAAAGTTTTAGCAATTTTAGTCTTCCATATTTCTATTTAAAGTAGTCAGGAATATTGCCATTAGCAATGATAGATTGATGACAAAAAAAGAAAAAACACCCAGAAATGTAAAAAAATATTTGTAAACTATCAACACGCTCTTTCCATCTAATCAGATTCTAATTAAATCAGAATTATAATTATCAATATTCCAAATTCAGAATTAAATTTCAGAAATTGAACTTTAAAAGTCTACAATGTATAATATATATATCTATATACCCACACACACACCACACACACACACTACTACAACCTCTCACATACACACACAGATATATATTATGATATATATATACCACACACACACACACAACACCCACACATATATATATATATATATATATATATATATATATTTATATATATATATTGTGTGTGTTGTGTAATGTTGTCTAAAAACACAATAAAATAACTTTTTTCCCACAGCCCAGTGGTCTATGAATACCGTTCGATAGTTATTTAACTAATACCTAAATATCATTAGCTGAAATTTCAAAAACAACTTCGTATAATTATCAATATTTTTGTTTTGTTCTTGATAAAATCAAATTTTTATACCCATAAATTGAAATGTTCACGAAAAAAATTCTTGTCCGTTCAAGCGTTTTAACGTTACTCCCCGTTTGGAACCATAATTTAATGTGTGTGTGTGTATGTGCGTGTGTGTGTGTGTGTGTGCGTGTGTGTGTGTGTGTGTGTGTATGTGTATGTGTGTGTGTATGTGTGTGTGGTGTGTGTGTGTGTGTGTGTGTGTGTGCGTATCTATTAAGGTGAGCGAGTTATGTACTTGGTTTATTGCATTCCTCTGGTCACTGCCTTCTCGAGAGAAAACGCAGTGTGCGACACCACACTTCACTGGATTCACTATTAATGATGCTAAACTGTTACAAGGACCCCTTTTTTTTTGTTAAGTGTGAATTTGATTGGTCCAGCCGTTCTATATTAGCGAAGAGATAAAAATCTAGAACCCGTTCCATGTTCTGCAACTCCACTACAACAATCATTAAAATTCAACCGTAGAATTCTATTCAATGCGTTTCGTAGTTATACTGAAGTCATTAAGAATCATAACATCCCTATCATAAATATGTATTATTTTCTATCTTACACAGGGGGCGAGCTGGCAACATCGTTAGCACACCGGACAAATACTTAGCAGCATTTCATCCGTGATTACATGCTGAGTTCAAATTCTACCGAGGTCAACTTTGCCTTTCATCCTTTTGGGGTCGATAAAATAAGTACCGGTTGAGCAATGGGGATCCGTAATATCGACTTACCCCTTCCCCTAAAATTGCTGGCCTTTTCCTTCCCTTTAGTTTGTACTTCACCTTGTAGTGGAGGCGCAATGGCCCAGTGGTTAGGGCAGCGGACTCGCGGTCATAGGATCGCGGTTTCGATTCCCAGACCGGGCGTTGTGAGTGTTTATTGAGCGAAAACACCTAAGCTCCACGAGGCTCCGGCAGGGGATAGTGGTGATCCCTGCTGTACTCTTTCACCACAACTTTCTCTCACTCTTACTTCCTGTTTCTGTTGTACCTGTATTTCAAAGGGCCGGCCTTGTCACTCTCTGTGTCACGCTGAATATCCCCGAGAACTACGTTAAGGGTGCACGTGTCTGTGGAGTGCTCAGCCACTTACACGTTAATTTCACGAGCAGGCTGTTCCATTGATTCGGATCAACCGGAACCCTCGTCGTCGTAACCGACGGAGTGCTTCCCACTTCACCTTGTAGCATGTACTTGCTTCAGTTTGAAACCCGACTGTCTTGTTTGTAAACACAAAATTGAATCTTTCAAGTTGAGTGATGACGTCATGAAGAATCTTACGAATAATGTCCCACAACTGTACCCCAGATTATTTAGCTCAGATTCTATATAAAAAATTAAACGATTCAAAATTGTTGATTGAAAACCAGTCAAACATTGATTATGCTAAACAGAACTTATGAAAGAAAAAAAAGAGTAGAGAACAACAGACAGCGTGTATGAGGCACAATCATGGAGAGAGTTGGACAGATGGACACAGGAGGGAGACAGTCATACGATCAGTTAGACTGAGTTCAACTAGACTTGTCAACACGAACATTTTGCAACACCCAATGACCAAACAACTAACTTAAAAATCAGCCATAGTAGAAAACACCTGTACTAATCTACTCATCCTCTTTTTCTCCCTCTCTTTATGACTAAATTTCATCTACACTCAATCAAATAAGCTTTCCAATTTAGATCCTCTTACAGAATCAGATCACTCTGTCAATCATATTTCATCGACTTCATTACATTATTTACTTTTCTTGGAACGGACGTGTTCCATTTTCCACCATTAACAATAAAATATGATAAACTTAAACGTCGTGGTACTGTTATATTTCATTAAACCTGTCCATCACTATCAAAATATATTCCTTCATGTTCCCTTTCTCTCTGTTCACATTGAATACCTTTATTTTTCTTATATATTTTCGTGTATTGATCATATCGCTTTTTTTTCTTTCTATCTTACCTATTTTTCCTTTTTAACCTGTTTAAGTATAAATAATCTATCTATCTATCTATCTATCTATCTATCTATCTATCTATCTATCTATCTATCTATCTATCTATCTATCTATCTATCTATCTATCTATCTATCTATCTATCTATCTATCTATCTATCTATCTATCTATCATCTATCTATCTATCTATCTATCTACCTACCTACCTACCTACCTACCTACCTACCTATCTATCTATCTATCTATCTATCTATCTATCTATCTATCTATCTGTCTGTTTGTCTATCAATCTATCTACTCACACGTACACACTCATACATACACTCACTCACACACAAACATACATACACACATACACACACAAACGTACATACAC
>NC_043012.1:9016465-9033965 GCF_006345805.1 Octopus sinensis
AATTCCGAGCATGGAGAGTTGCTGGAATGGGGTCTTCTTTCATTAGGACAATGCTTCAGCACGCAGGTCCTCGGTTTCAATGGCTGTTGTATGTTACTGGCTTTGAACTGGTTGATCACCCTCCCTATGTTAGTGATTTGGTTCCTTCTGGTTATCATCTGTTCCCCAACATAGAAAAGCACTCAGCTGAGCACCAGTATCATTATGATGAGAACATCTTATCTGTTGTTGATGACCATTTTGATCAACAGAAAAGCTTCTTCACCAGTGCGATCCAAGCACAGCAACTACTTATGGAAGTGTGTGGACAGTAAGAGGAGCTATGTTAGAAAATGAACTTCATTTGGTCACATTCCATCGAGAGTGTCTTGCTCAGATTATGAACATTTCAGCCAACCCTCATAATAATACATTTTATTATTATACCTGCATTTGTTTTAATGTTAACATTGGAAAAATCCACACATTTTTCACAAAAAAATTAGGACCTGGGTTTGCACCACCTTAGAAAATTTTGTTGCTGGGCCACTATGTAAATATATATATATATATATATATATATATATATGTATTTTAATAGTTATCGCTAAGCTAACATGGCAGTCCAGGAAAATAGGATGAATGCTGCCGTTGATTAGCTTCAAGAAGCCATCGCCTCTAGCTAGCTATGTGACTCACAAACCTGTTTCCATTATAACCTTCGAACAGGGGAGGTCAGCAATCACCCCGAAACTAGTCTGTGGGTGTTGAACTAGCATGGGGAAGCTGCTCATCGCCCCTGTTCGAAGGTTGTAATGGACACAGGTTTGTGTGTCACACAGCTAGCTAGAGGTGATGGCCTCTTGGAGTTAATCAACGGTAACATACGTCCTATTTTCCTCGACTGCCATGTCAGCTTGGCGCGATAACTATTAATATCCAGTATTGCTGCCGCAGTCTCCTTTAGAAAGAGTTAGAATATATATATATACATATATATATATATATATATATTATATATATATATATATATATATATATATATATATATATATATATATATTATATATATATATATATATTAATAGTTATCGCTAAGCTAACATGGTGTGGCCTCTTGGACAAGTGTCCTCTATTATAGCTTCGGGCTGACAAAAGCCTTGTGAGCGGATTTGTTAGACGGAAACTGAAAGAAACCCGACGTGTGTGTGTGTGTGTGTGTGTCTGTGTCTTTGTGCCGGTGTCGGTGTGTTTACGTCACTGTAGCTTAGTGGTTCGGCAAAATAGACCGATAGAATAAGTACAAAACAAAATATTGGCGTCCATTCATTCGACTAAAAATTCTTGAAGGCGATGTCCCAACATGGCTGCAGTCTAATGACTGAAACAAATAAAAAATAAAATAAAAAAAGAGATATGTATTTATATATGTGTGTATACATATCCATACATTTGTGTGTATGTGTGTGCGAAGGTGTGTGGCCTAGTGGTTAGGGTATCCCACTCACGGTTGTAAGATTGCTTTTCGATCTCCAGAACAGCGGTGAGTCGTCTTCCTGAGCAAACCACCCAATTTCACGCAGATCCTGTCCAATCAACTGTAAATGAATAACCATACGGAGAACGGACATTCTGCTTAGAGAGAATGTTGATTTGTTCACCTAGCAAGCGGGGTGGCATCATTCGAAATCTACACATGCACACTGCACATGATTTTTCAAAACCTCCTCCTACCCACCGTTTGTCAAATTTATCTTTCTATTTAAACCAGGGATCTTCGAACGTTTTAGACCATCGACCTCTTCATTGAATTCTTGACTCCTCAGCGATCCCCAGGCATGTACAAGAAAATTATAATAATAACTAGATGAGCATTTATCGACCCCTTGAAAATTATAATAATAACTAGAGGAGCATTTATCGACCCCTTGAAACACGGACCGAGGAGTCCCAGTCGACTGCGCGTCGTTGGAGCCTTTCACTTCGCGAACTCCGACGGCACAGCGAAAGCGAGAACGTGACACGACGTCGTCGTCGATATTGACCACTTTGGAGACCCTTGATTTAAACTGTAGTTATGTGTGTATGTGTGAGTATGACATTGATAGAAGATTGCCTGTGTGTGAGTGTGTGTAAGCATACGTCAAATATTTGGCATCTATCGACTACGTAGCTTTCATCATCTTTCCTGTCCCCCGAGCGCTGCTTGCCAATTTCAATGTTCCTCTATCGACTTTAACTCTCTCAGTAGCTCTATTTTTTTACTCTCTCTCTCTCTCTCTCTCTCTCTCTCTCTCTCTCTCTCTACGATGTAAAGCGTTACTGGAGAAACCAAGCAAGTAAGCAACCAACGTTTGTATTGTCTGTAATTATATAGAGATAATATGCTAACGTTGTTAATTAGTATGAGCGTCTGTTTTTTTCTAGCCCCTGGATTTTCAAACAACTACACACATATATGTATACATGTCTGTCCTGTCCGTCTGTCTCTCCCTCTCTCTCTCTCTCTCACTGTATACACCCCCCACACATACACACACAAATATAATGCAAGATTTATAAAGTGTATCAAATGTTCCCGACTGTCCTTTGGCGAAACTCAGAGCAGAATATCAATTATGAAAATTAAGGACATATCTACTCACTCATCTCACGTACTGAGTTCTACACACACAAACACACGCACACACACACACACACACACACACACACACACACACGTACACGTACATAAACACACACAAACATGCACACAATATCACACATACACCTACATACAGATATGTAGCATCTATTCATAGACAGATCGGGGATTGACATCTAATCTCTGAAGATTGCCAAAAATAGGCCCGAAACTAATAAGGCTAACATCTCTTTTTCGTCCACTGCATTAAATTTATTGCAGCGCCGGCTAAAAGTTTTCCTCTACATCCAGAACATACTGTACAGAACATCGACATGATATAAATTTACAGCAAATAGTCTGAAATACATGTTAATCGGCGTTCCACGTAGGTTTCCAGACTATTCCGTGATTGAATGAGATATTGAAACCAGAGGCGAAAAAATCGATATTTCAATGTAATTTAGAGTTTTCAATTATCGACTGTTTTATACAAATTGTAGTGAACACTCACGTGGACGGTTGAGTTTCACATATCCTAATATGGTAAGTTTAAAATCTTTGATTAAGAGAAAGATTACCGATGAAATTTGTAAATAAAACAAAAAATGTACCTCTTGAAGTGTGTAAAATCTAAAAACTACAGGGGAGACAACTACAATAAAATCAGATGATTGAAATTGGCAGATATAAAAGTTTCTAGTAAAGGAGTGGATTTAGTCACGTAACGAAAAGTACTTACTGGATGACCAACTGAATTGATTTAATAAACTCGTTTTTTTTTTCTGTAACTTTTCTTGTTTGTTTGTGCCTTCCTTTCTTTCCTTCTTTCTTCCTTTCTTCCTTTCTTTCTTTCACTATTTTTTCTTTTGCTCCTTTTCTCTGGCACTCGCATTCTCACACAATTAAACAAACACACACCATATAAGCACACAGACATATAAGCACACAGACATACTTCTATGCACATACAAGTACACGCATATATATATAATAATATACAATATATATATAATATATAAGATATATATATATATATTATATATACACACACATACAGACACATACACACATCATACACAGATATATACGTACAAAACACACACACACACACACACACACCACACACACATATATATATATATATATATATATATATATATGTATATTTATCTATATATATGCATGTATGAATGTATATAGATGATAACAATATATATGAATATATATATATATATATATATATATATATATATATATATATATACATATATATATATAGGTGTATATGTAGGTATGGTATGCATGTGCGCACACAGAGATACGCGCAATATATACATATTAAAACGTACACACACACTCATACTCTCCTGCATGTGTTTGCGCGCGCGTGTGTATGTGTGTATGTGTGTATATGTGTGTGTGTGTGTGAGTATAAGTGCTTATAACATTGTAACGCTATGATTTGTAGAAATCATTTTCCTGCTGCGAGTAGAATTCATACAAACACACCCGCACACACACATGTTCACACACACACACACACAAACAAACAAAAGATTAAAGACTATATCTATCTATATATCTAACTATCCATCTCCTCTCTCTCTCTCTCTCTATATATATATATTATATATTATATATCTATATATCTATATCTATATCTATATCTATGTCTATATCTATCTCTATCTATCTATCTATCTATCTATCTATCTATCTATCTATCTATCTATCTATCTATCTATCTATATATATATATATATATATATATATATATATATATATATATATATATATATATATATTATAATATATATATACTATATCTATATCTATCTCTCTCTCTATATATATACACATACACACATACGCGTGCGCGAGCACACACACACACATTTATATATGTAACATTTTGAATAAAAGTATTTCATACCAAAATAAAAGCAAAACTTCTATTTCAATTAAAGCAAAAAAAAAAAAAACAAAAAACAAAAAAAAAAAACATAGCTGTATGATTTACAATAAAACAACATTTAACTCATTTCGAAGTTAATTCTTTTTTTCTTCTCCGCAACGATATTCATTTCGTTGGATTGACTCTGTGACTACATCGAATGAAAGATTACTTCAGATTTACAACTTAAATATTCCAACAAATAAGAATACGTAACACCAAACAGAAACAGTACAAAGAAAGGTTAGAGCTCTAATATTAAACACAAACACAGCATATCTTCATTCTTTTTTTCCTCCCCCTTCTTCCCTACTCTCCCTCGCTCTCCATCACCGTGTTACTCTCTTACTATCTCTTGTCTAAATTTTCCCTCCCTTTGTCTCTCTCTCTATCTCTCTCTCTCAACCTCTCTCTCTCCCCTCCCCCTCCTCCTCTCCTCTCTCATTCTTTCCTTTACTTAGCTCAACTTTCTATCACTCGCAGCACTTGTCTTTTCTGTTTTCGTCCTCTCGATTTTTCTCTTTTCTTTATTCATAGTGTGTGTGTGTGTTTGTTTGTTTGTGTGTGTGTGTGTGTGTTTGTGTGTGTGTATGTGCTCACGCGTATGTATGTATGCGTATATGTGTGTATATATATGTATGCATAATAAATATAAGTATGAATGTATATCTAAATCTATGTATATACATACATACACACTTACGTTATATATACGCAAACAATCATATATACTGTATGTATGTATATATAAAAAATCGTATGTATATGTCTGTATACATAATTACACATACACACACACATGCATGTGCCCTATATACTTATATATTATATATATATATATATATATATATATATATATATATATATTATATATAGTACATAAGTATGTATGATACACACACATGCATGTAATGTATATATATTATATATATGTACATATATATGATATATATATATATAATGTATGCATATATGTGAGTGTGTATATGTAGGATGCTTGTGTGTGTGTGTGTGTATGAGTGTGTACATATACACATACGCACCGTTATGTTATATATGTATTTGCATATACATGTATTTGCATATACATGTATTTGCATATATATGTATTTGCATATACATATATTTGCATATATATGTATTTGCATATACCAAACAGCTAACCGATGTAGAGTGTGCATTTATTGATTATGTATTAAAACTTAAGATATTTCTAAATTTTTCGTATTTCAAGTTTGAAGAGTATTTATGTATACTTTCATATTCTTCATATTCAGCACACGTACAATGACTCGGTAAAAATGAAGTACCACTTACGGACTGGGCTGAGGTAATTGACTGTTACCCACCTCTCAAAAATTGCTAACCTGCCTACATTAGAAACGATCAATCCCACGGGCTTTTGTTCATTAATAATAATAATAATAATAATAATAATAATAATAATAATAATAATAATAATAATAATAATAGCCCTGATGCAGTACCAGGCAGTGGCTCTCATGGCTTCTGATCTTAACTGATTGGAAGTGTTATCATGTATATTGTTTTGTCTTGGTATAAAAGGTGGGCTACAGCAAATATTCTGTTCAATACCACAGATTTGCTTGTCAGTTGTTTGACCTTAACCAGTTGAGCATGTCCCTTAGTGGCTGACGATATGTGCATCTCTGATCACGAGCAGAAGTAGTGGGGGAGCATCATAGCCATGTGTTGAGAGGTATTCTTTGGGGTTTGGATAATTCACCTCTGGAAACATGGGTGTTCAACATCCTTAAACAACCCTTATTCAGGGACCTTTTGAGCGGGATGGGCTACTCGACCTGAAGAAAATTCTAACTGGGCCCCACCTGCAAGGTCATGCGGTTTTTATCTTGATATGAGATCACCATGTCACGCACATATGGTTGTGATGCATGTGTCTGGTGTACCCTTATCAGACGGGTAGTCATGATGGATATACTGGGCTTTGTATATTTTACCCCAGTGTCACTTTGATGGCATGCACTGCTCTCTTACTCAATAATAATAATAATAATAATAATAATAATAATTTCAAATTTTGCCACAAGGGCAGCTTGGGGGAGGGGATTAAGTCGATTACAACGACCTCGAAAGGTGAAAAGCAAAGTCTACTTCGGTGGAATTTGAACTTAGAACGTAGCGATGGGCGAAATACTGCTAAGCATTTCGTCCAGCGCGCTAACGATTCTGTCAACCCGCTTGATATTTATTCTATCGGTCTCTTTTGCTGAACTGCTAGTGTACAGGAACGGAAACGTACCAACACCGGATGTCAAACACAAAGCACACACACACCCATTCACGCCTATACAGACAGAGAGACAGACAGACAGACAGAAACACACACACACACACACACACACACACATATATATATATAAGACGGGCTTCTTTCAGTTTCTGTCTACCAAATCCACTCATGAGGCTTTGGTCGACCCGAGGCTATAGTAGAAGACACTTGTCCAAGGTGCCATGCATTAGGAAAGCAAGCTTCTTGCTACACAGCTATCATAATAATAACTAGCAGTACAACCCGGCTTTGACCTGGATTAAGTTAGGATTATTAGGCTAATCAAGTACGTACACCTATTGCATATATGTTTTTTGTACGCATACCTGTTCATAAACAGAAATAAATGGAAAAAATGCTGGTAAATTTGTAGATAAACACTCGCACCTTTTTCACTAAGAAACAAAATTGGATTTTTTGCGTGGAATCGACTAGTCTGGCCTCCTAATATGCTACAAAACCCTTTTTGTGGTCCGAAAAACGGGGTGGGCTGTGGTGGAAGTCTCGGAAATTGTACTCATTTATATTGTGTAATTCACTGACAAATTGTTACCTACTTCTTTGTTTCTTTGTTGTTAAATATATGGAATCTCAACAAAACACTTTTTTACTCGGCATAAAATAAAAACAAAACTCTTTCGCGCCCAAAGTAATGTATGTGTGTGTAAGAGGGGAAGAGGCATGAACGATTTAAAATAAATAAATGATTTAAAATATATTTTAATTGGTGTATGAGAAAGTATATATAATCTGATTATAAAATATAGTGTCTTTCAAAACATACTAAATTTGAATACTATATCTCGTGTTTAAGAAAAACAACAAAACATTTTACATTTTTATTTCTGATGAACGCTGTCACTCACTCACTCTCTCTCTCTCTCTCTCTCACACACACAAACACTTTGTCTTTACCTTTTTTGTTAGACGCTGTCAAACTCTCTCCCTCTCTCCCATTTTTCTTTACTTTTTTTGTTAGATGCTATCAAACTCTCTCCCTCTCTCCCTTACACATATTTTTTCTTTACATTTTTGTTAGATGCTGTCAAACACTTTCCTGGTATCTGAGCTAGGTAGCAATCAGCCCCTTTTGTTATCATTCGTAGGTCACCTATGACAACAGGTATTGTTTTGGTTTTCAGGTTCCACACTTTGCTAATTTCTATTTCAAGATCTTTATACTTGCTCAGTATTATTATTATTATTGTTGCTGTTGTTGTTGTTGCTGTTGTTGTTGATGATGTTATTATTATTATTATTATTATTATTTTATTATTATTATTATTATTATTATTATTATTATTATTATTATTATCATCATCATTATATTATTAGTTGCAGCAGTGGTAGTATTAGTAGCTGCAGCAGCAGAAGTATCTATGCAATAGTTGAGCACATAACAAGTTTGTTGAATGTGTAACAACATTGAAAATGAAGAAAAGTTTAAAATGTCACATAGTCAACGTTGAATTTCTCTTTAAAAAAAACACACATGTAGCTAGAAGCTCAGAATAGAGCCTATGTGGTATTTCGAATTTGTAGATTTTTGATTAAATATTTCGCAAAATAATGTAAAGAATGACAGAATATTCTTATGGAGAATTTATAAAATCATAAATTTAATGTTGTTACTTATTTTTTCGTACACACACAGACACACACAAAACAGACAGACACACACACTCACACATAGACATACACAAACGTATAGTGTTTTATATCTGTTTCTTTATTGCCCACAAGGGGCTAAACATAGAGGGGACAAACAAGGACAGACAAACGGATTAAGTCGATTACATCGACCCCAGTGCGTAACTGGTACTTAATTTATCGACCCCGAAAGGATGAAAGGCAAAGTCGACCTCGGCGGAATTTGAACTCAGAACGCAACGACAGACGCAATACCGCTAAGCATTTCGCCCGGTGTGCTAACGTTATATCATATACCAAATAATCTGTTTCATTGAAAGAAAATAGACAAAGGAAGTTATTATGGTATAATCACCTCAATAGTCTTAATGTGCGTACTAATGTTTTTAGAATCTCCTTAGATCCAGTTCATAAACATGTCCTTTCAGGACACAATGCAAAATCTTTAATAATTACAATGTTAAAAGTTAGCTACATTCGTGCTATTTACTATCTCAATTGCAGAAATAAATATTGCAGATTTATTGAGCTAACCATTCAAATCAATCTCCCGCCAAATAGTCTTCTGCATTAACGTTGTACTGATTCTGCCCAAGGTAGCCTTTAGGGCGAATCTACATAGCAATAGAAAAGAAAAGGAAAATAAACTACCTCAAAGGCGATGTCTCTCAGAATGTCCATTTTAGAGAATATTCAGAGAACATATAAGCTTTCGAACATTCGGTACGGAAAAATATTACGTCTTTGTCAAAGTATTTATGGAATCAATAGGTAAACAACGTTGAAAATTTCAAAATAATGTATTGAAACATGCTGCTGCATATGAAAATGTCTTGAATAGAATGTGAAGTGCCTCTTTCTCTCGCTCCCTTTCTCTTTCCCTTCCTATCTTCATGTATACACAGACACACACACGCACACACTCGCATGCACACACACATACATTCTTATTCGAAATTTAATTCTCTTTCACGTATGCAACGTTGCAGCACACCAACAAATAGACTCCATTCTATTTGCATATAATATATCTTTGCTACCCATAAGGGGCTAAACACAGAGGGGACAAACAAGGACAGACAAACGGATTAAGTCGATTACATCGACCCCAGTGCGTAACTGGTACTTAATTTATCGACCCCGAGAAGATGAAAGCCAAAGTCGACCTCGGCGGAATTTGAACTCGGAACGTGACGGCAGACGAAATACGGCTACGCATTTCGCCCGGTGTGATAACGTTTCTGCCAGCTCGCCGCCTTATATTTGCATATAAGTACCATACCAGCGATCCATTTCGTTTCGAGGGGATCCGAAAACATGGTTTTGAAGAGCCACAATAATGGCGAAATGAGCATTTAAACAAAAAGGGAGCAGCAAATGGGTGTTTAAACAAAACGCATACGCTATATGTGTGCGATCGATATATATATATATATATATATGTATGGCTGTATGTACATAAATATATGCATGTCTTAAATATTCATGCAGACATATATATTGTTTTATACTTTATCACTGCGTGTAAGAATGTGCAAAGTGGAAATATTCATATTAACATTGTCTTCTCTCATGTTGTGAGGCATGTCTATACAAGCAATCTTCTTGTTATAATACCAGAAAATCACATGCATAAACACATACACACACGCACAAACACATATACAAACACTCACACATACACTCACACACAGACACACACGCACAGAACATTTGAATATTTATTGATCATACCTTTGTGTTTTAGCGTTGTAAACTGAATGATGTGGTAAGAATCGAGAAACGATCTTGAGTCGCAGATGTCAGTATATATTACTGGAAAATTCGACATCATCCTTACTTTCTTCAAATATCGTTTCTTTGAGACTCATATTCATACGGTAATTTGGAGCTAAAGCGATGCTGGGTGCAGGCTATTTTTGTTAAATAACATATTTACAGAAATCAATGAAAAGTATTTACGAAACGAAACTCAAGAAAATATATAAATTAACCACAAAATGGAAGCAATTTACTGTAGTATCAGTGTAGTTCACTCTTTTCAAAGTGCATAACAACATTTGCATGGAAAAATTTTACTAGTCGCCATTTGCAATTAGCATTCTCATTTTTCTTCTTGTATTGTTTCTATTTTTTTTTCTTAGAAAAAGGAAAAATTTATTTAAAATATTTTTCGATTAAAAGAATTTGAAATACAAAATACAAATATTTATCAATATTTTTTTATGCTCCTTTTATCAAGTTAGTCGACCACTGGTTTCAATTAATGGATTTCAGTTAAGTTAAATCGCAAATACTCAGAGGAACCAACTACTTATTTTTTAAATAATAGATTCTGTGTCTAAAGCAAGTGATGTAATTGATAATTTGCCGTGTATGGATTTGTCTTTGATACACTGGTGATGGATTTCCGTCGTTTGACGACGAGGATCCACTTGTTCACTCAAATAAATTACCTGCTCCTGAATTAACATGTAAATGACAACATTTCACAGACACATGTACCCTTAATGTAATTCTTAGGCAGAATCAGCGTCCCACAATGCGTAACAAGATGAGCCTTTTTTGAATTACAATCTAGCTAACGGGCCTTTATACAGTTTCCGTCTACTCAGATTCATTCACATGGTATGGGTTGACCCGAGGCCGTTGACCTTCCCAAGATGTCACACAGAACCAGGGAAAAGTATTTGCAAAGTCAACTTCTTAACTATTTGGCCATATTACAACTACATTACAACTACACTAAATTACAATTAAATCAATCACTGCTTTTCCAACAAACCAGCAGATCTCAGTATATTAAACGTGTGTTAATTTCTGTTATTGAAATCTGAAGGGGTTAATATGTTGATCTCTCAGTTTCCACCGTATCTCTGGTGGTAAGCTATAAAACATCTTCAACATTTTCTCTCTCAATATGATATCCTTCTATCTCACCAACATGACATTTCTTTCCTGTATCAATCACATGGCATTTTCCTGTCTCATATGTTCTGCCTAATTAAAACTACTTCGGTACTTTTGTATCAGCATAATATCTCTCTTTTACTCTTTTACTTGTTTCAGTCATTTGACTGCGGCCATGCTGGAGCACCGCCTTTAGTCGAGCAACTCGACCCCGGGACTTATTCTTTTTGTAAGCCCAGTACTTATTATATCGTTCTCTTATTGCCGAACCGCTAAGTGACGGGGACGTAAACACACCAGCATCGGTTGTCAAGCAATGCTAGGGGAACAAACACAGACACACAAACACACACACACACACACACACACACACACACATATATATATATATATATACGACAGGCTTCTTTCAGTTTCCGTCTACCAAATCCACTCACAAGGCATTGGTCGGCCCGGGGCTATAGCAGAAGACACTTGCCCAAGATGCCACGCAGTGGGACTGAACCCGGAACCATGTGGTTGGTTAGCAAGCTACTTACCACACAGCCACTCCTGCGCCTATTATCTGTTATCCTTTCCAACTAAACTTTTCTGTTCTCTTTCATCAACTTGACATCTGTTTCTCTGATCAACTAAAATCCTTTCTACTATAGGCATAAGGCCTGAAATTTGCGGGGAGGAGGGTAAGTCGATGACATCGACCCCAATGTTAAACTGGTACTTATTTTATCGATTCTGAAAGGATGAAAGGCAAAATCGACTTCAGCGGAATTTTAACTTAGAACGTAAAAACGGACGAAATGCCGCCAAGTATTTTGCCCGTCATGCTAAAGATTCTAGCAGTTTGAGGCTTTTCTGATAAACTAAGACATCTGTTCTGTCGCATTAAAGCAACAACTACCCTTTTATCCGAGTAAACTCTTCTGCTCTGTTTCATTAACTCGATGCCACACGGGTCATCATTTTAGAGAGTCTTAATTCGTTATTGGAGTACACGATATGAGGTTGGCTGTTTGTGAAGGCGAGGTGAGACTGAGTGTGTTAGTAATGCGAGGAAGTGGAGGTGCGTGGCTTAGTGGTTAGGATGTTGAACTCATGATCGTAAGACTGTGGTTTCGATGCCTGGACCCGGCGATGAGTTGTTTTGAGCAAAACACTTCATTTCACGTTGCTCTAGTCTGCTCAGTTGGCAAAATGAGC
The DNA here is from genome assembly GCF_006345805.1 of Octopus sinensis. Lineage (NCBI taxonomy): Eukaryota > Metazoa > Mollusca > Cephalopoda > Octopoda > Octopodidae > Octopus > Octopus sinensis. The sequence goes on from NC_043012.1 coordinate 9,029,099, forward strand.
AACCCTGCGACGGACCGGTGTTCCGTCCAGGTGGGTAATATATACGCCATGAAACCGGGAAACCGGCCCTTATGAGTCGGCACGACTCGAGAAGATACCTTCAATACGAGGATGAAGCGATAGATGACGCCAGTAGTTTATCGAAGCTTCCTTCTTGATATTTAATCCTAAGGTCAGTTCTGAATTAGTTGACCTTTAACGAGTGTCACTTAGCCCTGATCATTCTTTCTCTTGTCTCACACATAGCGAATCAAGGGCTACATGTTCTCGTGTATCGTTTAAAAGTGAAAATGACAGTAGAATGTGTTTTGAGAAAGGTCTGACCGCTACTTTCAGCAGATCGAACAACTAAGTAATGGTTTCATGGTTGGATCGTTAACCAAGAAATTTACAATGGAGACAGACAACGGAGACTGATATTAACGAGTTCAGTAATCACTAATGAAAATGTTTAACGAAATTGATAAAATAATTACGCGAAACCATCAATTTATGACGATATTGTATTTGACGTGAAACTATTTCTGTTTTAAATCAAAACTTAATTTCCTATTTTTGTCAATGCAATTTATTACACGATAACAGGAGAGTGTATATATAAGTAAAATAATGGTAAATGGTTTACGTAGACGTCTCTTATATGACATGATTGAATTGAAGTCCATTACTGGTGTTGTCATGTTGTTTAAAAATAAAAACGTCAATGGAAGAATGAAATTTACTCTTGTTTTGGTGCTGTTTGATTCTTTGGTGGTAATGTTTTTTTTGCAGCAATTCTCTTAATGCTATTTAAGTGTCTAATGTAGAAAAGAAGTGAAATAAATGTGACTGGAACGCCTTTATTCATAGTTGTGTCCGATCGGGGCTGATTAAAGGTTAAACAACAACGATAACAAGAACAATAACAAAAACATTTTAGATCGATTCTCTTTTACTCTTTTATTTGTTTCAGTCATTTGACTGTGGCTATGCTGGAGCACCACCTTTAGTCGAGCAAATCGACCCCAGGACTTATTCTTTGTAAGCCTAGTACTTATTCTATCGGTCTTTTTTGCCGAACCGCTAAGTTACGAGGACGTAAACACACCAGCATATGTATATATATATATATATATATATATATATATATATATATATATATATAATATATATATATATGTGTGTGTGTGTATATAGATATATATACGGGTGTGTGTGATTGTGTATAGAAGAATATATTAATAAAAGGAATTCCAACCTTGTCTGATTTTCACGTTTTATTTACATTATAATGATATATTATAACATTATAAGATTGTAAATAAAACGTGAAAATCAGACAAGGTTGGAATTCCTTTTATTAATATATGTATGTATATATATATATATATATATATACTAATACGTACTAATACATACTAATACACACTAATACATACACCAACCCTATACATACACACGTCCAGACATCTCATACGCACTAATATTCTCTCATACACACACACACACACACACCCTTATACATACTAATACATACTAATACATACACCAACCCTATACATACACACGTCCAGACCTTCATACGCACTAATACTCTCTCATACACACACACACACACACACCCTTATGTTGGAGCTGGTCACTCAACCCTATTATCTCCCCTAATTTCGATCTCGCGTCTCATGTTTGATCTTTGACTTCTGGCCGAAATCAGATCGCCATGTTGGTTCGTTAGTTACTGCACGCATTTTTTTCTCTCCTTCTTTCTGTGTTTTTTTCTCTCGGTGTATCTTTCTGTTGAAGAGCGTAGGCTCGAAACGTTAAAGACTTGTTTTATTTATATTTCCTGAGCGCCATACTAATACAATTGTTTGTTTGTTTCCCACCTGCCTTCGTCTTTTGTCTATTTTCATAAGCTTCCCGTTATATATATATATATATATATATATATATATATATATTATATATATATATGTATGTATAAATATATTTGTGCGTGCGTTTTTGTGTTTAATCCCATCACTTGACAACCAGCGTTGGTTTGTTTACGTCTTCGTGGTCCTACAAAAAAGAACCTGATAGAATAAGTACCAGATTTATAATGAAATGTGCTTTAGATTCACCCTTTAAGGTAGTGCGATAGCATGGCCGAAGTAAAAGAATAAAAGAAAATAATATATATGTATAATACACACACACACACACACACACACACACACACACATACACACACATGTGTGCTCATATATGTATATATAAATACTACCAAACGCACCTGTTCTTTGGACGTTTTCAGTTGCTTTGGTGATATTTTTTCACCAAATAAATGAACTACTGAGAAGGTTTATGAGCAGTACGGCAATCTATATTTCCGATTAACCAAGGAACGGAAAACCAAATTGAAGGCTGGTTATTGTGGAGATCGTTTCACTTTAATGGATCATAGGACATATAAGTTTCCAAGAGATGCAAAATAGAGTTACTGAAGTGTTTTGGGAGTAGATTACGGATAATGACTACAAAATATAATTGTTTTACATGAAAACGAAATTTCTTGTGATTGTTTAAAAAGGCTTGAACGACAATGCTAAAACGTATTTGAAACAATGGACAACAGTCGAAACATTATAATGGATGGGTAAATAAGCATCCTTAAAGCAAAATAACGCATTGGTAGGTAAACAAAGGCATCAATAAATAGAAGAGAGGGAAGGGAGAATCATCTTTCAAGTAACTCAAGATAGATAAAGGTAAGCATGCCAAAGTTTAATGCAGTTTAAATATGGAGATTAAGATTGTTTAGTATTGGACATTCATCGCGTACAGTGTTCCCAGTCAATTTAATCACTGTCGCAGGTGGATAGTCGAAATAAATAGACAAAATCCTTTCACTTTTATAATAATCGCTAACCAAAATACTCAATACACACCAATACATATATAAAAATATAGAAAGTAATAATACAAAATTACAACATATAAATAAATAATAAATACATAAATGTGAAAACCACTAAAAAATATTCTCTAATGCCAATGCACGACCAAATAGATTTAAAAATTATGGAAGACTCTACATACATAAAAACTATGTAGATACAATGAATTAGAAAAAAAAACGTGTAAACCACCGTTTTTCCATGTTGGTCCATTTATGTGGGAGCCCTGGGTAAAATGTTATAGTGCATGACCATCTTTGGGACATAAGTAATGTGTGTGTAAAGTTTGGTGAAAAACGGTTGAGAATTGTGGAAATGCATGCGCTATCAATATACACACACATACTGTAATTTATATATACTAGATATATATATATGTTTGCATATACTCATGTATGTATGTATGTATGTATGTATGCATGCATGCATGCATGTTCGTATGTATGTATATATGAATGCATATTAATATTTACATATGTATCTAATAATACATACATAGACGCATACAGTTACATATTACACACACGGATACTTACATCTGTACACGTGACACATCTTGAACGAAACATAAAATAACGAGAAAATCTAATTAGTTTCCGTTAATTGGTAAATCGTGAAGAGATTAATTTAGTAATTATCCAATAGTGACGATATTAACATTGACTGAAAAAAGATTTAGAATATTTTAAAGGACCGAATTTGACAATTCTTAGCACAGCAATTATAGTCGGATTTAGTTACATAATTAAAGAAAATAGACGATAGAAGGAAGAGAAGAAAATGAAGAATAAGAGAGAGAGAGAGAGAGAGAGGAAGAGGTAGAAAGAGGGGGAGAGGGAAAGAGAGAAAGAGAGAGACAGGGAAAGAGAGAGAAAGGAGAGATATAAATTAAATACGAAAGTAAAAGAAAACAGATAAAGAGATAGTTAAATTATTAGCTGGATTTTATATCCTTAAAAAAATAATAAATCTAATTTTATTTTAATCAAATTGAAGATTGTGGTTTAAATTTTCGAATTATTATGATTAAACACGATGAATCATATAATGCTTCGCATAATGAATTGAGTAAGCAATGAGGTTTCAATATCCGCTGGAAGTAATTTCACACAGGGAAAGCAAAGATTTCGCTATGCATAATTTAGTCTTCTCTAAATCCTTGTGTCAAGCCGGAGTAATTTCTTTGGAATCAGTCGTCCTATGTCTTTAAGAGATATGTTTCAGGTGAACCGAATCTAGGATCGATCGTTGAATGTCGAGTGTTAGATAATCAGTCATGCGAAAAGATATAAACTTAATTAGAAAATAGGAATCGCTTGAAATACTGCATGTAAAACTATGTAAAACACTTTATAAAAATAAAAAAAAATACATTATAACAAAATTATGTGAAATAGGTTATAACAAGTTATATTGAAATACTTTATGCGAAGCTTAACTAAAATTCTCTATAACAAAACTTTGGCGAAACACGTTTATAATATGATATCTAGAACTATTGCATAACAAAACTAACAAAATTAACCGAAATAATTTATCACAAAACTGTTACAACGAACTTTCTTGAAATACTTTGTAACAAAACTGAATCCTTATAACCACATAACTTCCGCTTCCGTTTGCAACTTCTCTTTCTCGCTCCCTATGTATATATGTATGTATGTATGTATGTTTGTATGTATGTATGTATGCATGGATATGTATGTATGTATGTATGTATGTATGTATGTATGTATGTATGGCGGTTGCTAGTACACTGCCGGCATGTTCCGAAACCCCTTCGGTTGGAATTGTGCCACCAGAGGGGGGGGGGATTTGAGGACTCTCCCTATGTGGAGGAGGAATTTTGTAGTCCTGTTCCACAAGGGAGGGGAAATCCCCAAAAAATGATAAAAAAGTTTAATAAAAAAAGGTCGAAGGGAAAGGATTCTTACCTGTACCAAGAACCA
>NC_043012.1:9036465-9038965 GCF_006345805.1 Octopus sinensis
GTATGTATGCATGCATGTAGTATGTATGTATGTATGAGTTGTATGTATGTATGTATGTATGCATGTATGTATGTATGTATGTATGTATGTAAGTATGTATGTATGTATGTATGTATGTATGTCTGTATGTATGTATATATGTATGTATGTATGCATGCATGCATGCATGTACGAGATGGTACCATAAGGTTCCCGGACAAGTTATGCTTAATACAAAATAAATCACGTCAGCTAGTTATGCTTAATAAAAAATAACTTACCTTAGTTTTAACATCGTTACCTTCGAAATAGTCACCTCGCACAACAATACACCAGTCCCAGAATTCCTGTCACTTTTGGAATCCGGCCTGGAAATTGTTTTTCGTAAGCGAGTCGAGGACCTTCAGCGATTCGCTTTTGATCTCAACAATGGCGTTAAAACGGCGACTTTTGAGCTGCATTTTCATCTTGGGAAAGAGATGGAAGTCCGCAGGGGCCAAATCTGGTGAATAGAGTGGATGTGGAAGCGGTTCTACGTTGTTTTTGGCGAGAAACTCACGAGTGCAGAGAGCTCGGTGAAGAATTCATTTCTCCGCGTTCCAAAGACCCTGTCTCTTTCGCCAAATGTCCTCCCTCATACGCTTCAAAATGTTGCAGTAGAACCTCTGATTGACGGCCTGGTGCTGGGGGACGAATTCTCGATGCACAACACCACATTTCCGAGGTGACACTTGTGATAGATCTTTCAGAAACATTGCGTACGACCCATTGCCTCGTCGTCGTAAGCTTGCCGAAGCATGCTAAATGTCTCTCTAGCAGACTTTTAAAGTTTAACGCAAAATTTCACAATGGCTCTTTATTCCTGACCATGACAAAATCGCTGGCTACAGCAAACACATGTTCGCCAAAACGCAAAATTCACAACTTGCAAAGTAAACACAGTGATGTCACTCGGCAGACTGTCTCATGAATTTCACTGCTTACGCACGCAGTCGTACGCTACCATCTGTTGGCGCGCTGTAGAACTAGTCCGGGAACTTTTTGATATCAATTCGTATGTATGTACACACAAACACACACATTTCTCATCACGCTTGTTAAAGACAAAAAAACCAGTTCCGAAAATAAAAGAATCTTCTTTTAACAAGTAGATTTGGTATAAAATGGAAAGAAAATGATGAATCTCTGTTTTATAAATTTTTCGTAAGAAAACTTACTAATGAGTATTTGGCTTTCTCTATTAAATTTTAGTAAGTTACTTTCTTCGTAATAAGAACTGCCATCTATCTATCTATCTATCTATCTATCTATCTATCTATCTATCTATCTATCTATCTATCTATCTATCTATCTATCTATCTATCTATCTATCTAGACCTTTCGACATCGCGCGTTCGGTCCGTCAGGGATGCCCCCTCTCGTCGCTTCTATACGTATTGACTCTCGAGCCATTATTGCGGAAGCTGGCAACTCTGAGGGGCATCCCGCGAGAACTGGTATGCGGGACGAGCGTGTCTGCATACGCGGACGACGTCACCGTCATAGTGTCTAGCCACATCGAGCAGGTCGGCGAGACACTGAAAAACTACGAAGCGGTGACAGGAGCGAAAATCAACCGGGAAAAATCAGTGGGCTTGCGACTAGGCTCCTGGAGAAGCAAGCCCATGCCGTCCACCAGCGCCTCCGTCGTGGGACGCTGGACCGACGGTCCGGTCGAGTTGCTCGGGGTCTGGTTTGGTCCGGACCTCCAAATGGAGAAGAACTGGAACGAGATAACGAGTAGGGTGGTCACTCTCGCCCGGCAATGGGCCGAGAGGAAACTGTCCCTAAAAGGTCGGGCGGAGGTGGCGAACTCGTACATCGCGTCCGTCATTTACTACCGCCTGACCGTCGTGCCTTGTCCCGACCCTACCATCACCAAACTAGAACGCATTCTCTTTCGTTTCTTGTGGAAAGGATGCGTGCAGAACGGTTTCGTTCTGCACGCACTCGTGCAGTGTCCAACAATTTCCAACCTGCGGGCTTATGTCGAACAACTGCTGTCACGTGTGGGACGAGTCGGTTTATCAGCCGAATCTATCGCCAATATTGTCACGCCTCCTTCCTTCAAACGGGAAGGAAGAGCTATTTTCATCATCCTTGTGGCTATGGCGAAAGAATGTATCTGGTGGACGCGTCTGAAAGGATTGGAGACAAACACTTTCCTCTCTGGTCAATCTCTCATCAACTTCTTCAAGTACCACTTGAAAAGGAAAGTGAGAGTAGAGAGGCAAGTTTTGTCTAGCGAATGTTTTTAAAAAAAGATAGGTGTATGTAGCAAGGATGGCACGTATGAATGACGAAGCCACCTTGAGCATAATCCTATGAACCCAGAAATTGAAAACAGAGGGTTACCCACTGGCAAACAAATGTGGTAACATGCAACAATATTGACCGAGGTTACCGTGGTCTTTTCCGTAGGCTTTTCTTCCCACGGATAAACCTTATCTGCTTCCCCCTTTACACTGTACATCATGACACT
>NC_043012.1:9041465-9046888 GCF_006345805.1 Octopus sinensis
TTATTGTCTTATGCCCGGAATAAGCAAAACTGTGCGTCATTGAAATATAAGTTTAAATGCAAGAAAGAATAAAGTATAGGCGCAGGAGTGGCTGGGTGGTAAGTATCCTTTTTACCAACCACATGGCTCTACCGCAATGTATCATCAGATGAAAGGATGAGCCTATATGAGCAGACGACTATCTTAATAGAAACTGATGGATAAAGAAATCTTACGTAATTACTATTTAACCTTGGAATGCATCGCCCATATTCAAAGAACCTTCTTGGTTTAGTGGTATGGAACGTTTTCTTGTATTTTTTTATTCTTTTACTTGTTTCAGTCATTTGATGGTGGCCATGCTAGAGCACCACCCTTTAGTCGGAGAACGTGACCCCTGGACTTATTCCCTGTAAGCCTGAAGCTTATTCTATCAGTTTCTTCTGCCGAACAGCTAAATTACTGAGACGTAAACGCGCCAACATCGGTGTGAAGCAATGGTGGTGGTGGTGGGACAAACACATACACACACACACACGCACACACATACATACATAGATACATACATACATACCATACATACATACATAACATCATACATACATACATACATACATACATACATACACATACATACATACTACACACACACATACATACCACATACTACATCCATACGTACATACATCATACATACACACACCACACACATACACCTGCATCATACATACATACATACATGCATACATACATACATACCACACATACATACACACACACACAACATACATACATACATACATACATGATGGGCTTGGAGGTGGTGGTGGTGATGCTGGCTGGTGCGATTTTGTGGTTTGCTGGTATGCCGAGAGAGATCCAGCGCACAAGCATATACATATATATATACATACACATACACAAACACATACCTAGAGAGAGAGGCAAACAGACAGACAGTGTCAGATAGTCCACAATGAAGTTTTCACCTCTCTCTCTCTCTGACGCCGGGCAAAATGGTTAGTGACATTTAGTCCGTTTTTACGTTCTAAGTTAAAATTTCGCCGAGGTCGTTTTGCTTTTCATCCTTTCCGGTTCGATAAAATATGTACCAGTTGAATACTGGGGTCGATGTAATCGACTCACCCTACCCCACCAAATTGCAAAATTTGAAGCCATTATTACCTAAGGCTGATGTATAGTTTTCAGTCATGCTTGTTTGTTTGTCCGTGACAGATATCTCAAGAACCGCTCGATGGATTCGGATGAAACTATCAGGGATGTTTGGCCTCGTGACAGGGACGAACTAGTCTGGTAACGAACAAGGATTATGGATTATCTGTTATATTTACTTTACTTTACATGATTACGATCTTACGCTGACTTTCAAGTCTTTCTGAATTATTTCCCTTTAGGCTGTTTCCAAAGTTTAATTTCTGTTTCTCTATTAATAATTTTACTCACGTCTCTATTTTAATAGAAACAGATGGATAAAGAAATCATACTACATAAACAAACGGCAGCAAAATCGTTCAGAAATTGAATAACACTAACATATTTATATAATATATATATATTATATATGGAGGCGCAATGGCCTAGTGGTTAGGGCAGCGGACTCGCGGTCGCAGGATCGCGGTTTCGATTCCCAGACCGGGCGTTGTGTGTGTTTATTGAGCGAAAAAAACACCTAAAAAGCTCCACGAGGCTCCGGCAGGGGGTGGTGATCCCTGCTGTACTCTTTCACCACTCTTTCTCCCACACTTTTTCTTCTTTTTGGCCTGCTCGCTTAGCCAGCGGGGTGGCGTCATTCGAAGGCGAAAACAATGCGAACGCATTGTGACCAGCGATGTGTAACAACATCTGATGGTCTGGTCGGTCACGTGATCACGTGATATATTATATATCATACATATAAACATTTTACAATATACTAACATATATACATACATCTATACGTCGATCTAAAACAACCGAAATACTAAGGGAAGGCCGGAATTTAAGAGAAGAGAAAACGAAAAGGTCTCATTGAATTCATTTAAAAAATCCTGAGTAGAACTTATTATTACCTCCGCCTTTGATACTATTTTGAATGGTGAGTTGATTAACTTTGGCTTGTTTTAGATAAGGATAAACTGTTTGTTTTGTTCCTTCTCGAGCCACGCTTGGCTCATAAGGGCCGGTTTCCCGGTTTCCTTGGCGTACAGGTTCCCCACCTGGATGGGACGCCGGTCCGTCGCAGGTGAGCTAGCTGCAAGATGCAGGAGGAAAGAGTGAGAGAAAGTTGTGGCGAAAGAGTCACCAGAAGTTCGCCATTACCTTCTGCCGGAGCCGCGTGGAGCTTAGGTGTTTCGCTCATAAACACACACATCGTCTGGTCTGAGATTCGAACCCACGATCCTTCGACCGCGTGTCCGCTGCTCTAACCACTCGGCCATGTACCTCCACAAGGATAAACTATTGCTGTTACTAAATTTTCTACAGCCACTTTCACATTCCATGACTACCATTGGAATCGATCAGGTGCCGGACAAGGAATCTGGATTATTTTTCCTGTTTTTTTTCATTTAATTTTTGAGAGCGGTCGGCTTCATTTTTAGTATTCTCGTTTATGAGAGCAACCAAGCTTATTTCAGATATTCTCATTTAAAAAAATCATCTCTAGCTAATCGTTGAGAGGTCTTTGGTGTTGCCCTGGAGGAGGTTTGCGCTCTCTGAGTGCTCTTGTTATTATTGTTGTTGTTGTTATGGTGGTTGTGGCCAACAAGTAATTTATCATAGTATAATATTTTATGTTTTTTAAAGTGCATATTTAAATTAGAAGCCAAAGATTAAACAAACAAAAAACCGCACCATCCTCAACCGCCTCTTTTTATCCCCAGTAGCCATATAAAATTTTCCACCACTCCGGGGTTAGATACAGTCTCCTCTGAGAAACCCTGATCTAAAAACTATTGTGAATTTTTTTTGACATAATATCCTCTTATGTTGTCTGCCATTACAACTTTTTTGATTTGATATGTAAAAGAAAGGAAATTGATATGAGGAAACCAATGTTGCGGTTGTCTGAGGTTATAAATAGGTGACGAGTGGATCAATAATTATAGATAGGTCGAAGATGTTATGGAGGAAGAGATGGCGTGGTGGTGGTGGTAGTAATGGCAGTGATGAAGGTGGTGGTAGTGGTGGTGATAGAGATAGTGTTGATGATGGGGATGATGATATGGCGTGCTGGTTACGATGGAAATATTGGTGAGATTAGTGGTGGTGGTGGTGGTGGTGGTTATAGTGGTAGCTATGATGGTGGTGGTGATGTAAATAATGATGACGATGGTGATGACGATGGTGATGACGATGGTGATATGACTACAACCACGACGACGATGTTGATGATGATGATGATGATGATGACGACGATAATGAATACAACCACGGCGGCGATGTTGATTGATGATCAGGATGATGATGATGATGGTGGTGATGGTGATGAAGAAGAAGAAGAAGAAGAAGAAGGAGATGGTGATTATCATGACGACGACGGCTATGTAAACACTTCAGAAAAATGTCTGACAGCATTACGTTTTGTTGGGTGCCACTTCAACTTAGATTAAATCACTTTTAATCATAAATCATATTTTATTGTTGTGTCAGTGTTAACAGGATTCGGCCGTAATAAGAATCCTCTTTTTCTTTTCATCACGTCGTCTTCATCATCATCATCATCATCATCATCATCACCATCATCATCATTATCATCGTTGTCGTCGTTGTCGTAATGACACTTGTCACCATTATCTCGCTCTCACATTCGCTCCCAAGCATCACCACAAACCATCACGAAGGTAAAAGTAATTATGACTTCTCAAAGAAGCTCTGAAAGTGATAACTACGTACCTACCTACACATGTAATATATATATATATATATATAACGGGAAACTTTATGAAAATAAACAAAAGACGAAGGCAGGTGGAAAACAAACGAACAATTGTATTAGTATGGCGCTCAGGAAATATAAATAAAACAAGTCTTTAACGTTTCGAGCCTACGCTCTTCAACAGAAAGATACACAGAGAGAGAAAAACACAGAAAGAAGGAGAGAAAAAAAATGCGTGCAGTAGCTAACGAATCAATATATATATATATATATATATACACACACGCAATGGCCTAGTGGTTAGGGCAGCGGACTCGCGGTTTCGATTCTCAGACTGGGCGTTGTGTGTGTTTATTGAGCGAAAACACCTAAAAAAGCTCCACGAGGCTCCGGCAGGGGGTGGTGATCCCTGCTGTACTCTTTCACCACAATGGCGGTGCCCAGCATGGCCACAGCTCAAGAGCTGAAACTGGAAAAACAAAAACAAAAACAAACAAAACAAACACACATATATACATACATACATACATACATACATACATATATATATATATATATATATATATATAATATATAATATATATATAATATATATTATATATATATAAATATAATAAATAAATATATTATATATATATATATATATATATATATATAATATATATATATATATATTTCCTCCACCTCACCTCTCTATTTTATATCTTATCTAAATTAACTATTCTTAACCTTCCTCTCACACACTCATCTCCGACGAAGGATATAATAATATCCTGGAAACATCTGCAAGACCTTCTATCTGTAAATGTTCTAAAATCTACACAGCCTTGTTTTATTTTTTATCCCATTACGAAATAAAATTTTTATATACACACGCTGACATATGACCAACGTTGAACCCCTTATTCGCATAATCACCGAACTTGGAACTTAACTGCGCTCCATCTATAGCACTTATTCAGCATTACTTGACACCTTTGGGTCTCAATGACACCATTATCTCTCATAACCTATATATATATATATTTTATGAACAAATCCCATTTCGGCCCTAACTGTTGCGCCCTCAGATTCACAAGCTACATTTTCAGTAAAAGTTCATACTAACATAGGCGCAGTAAGTAGCTTGCTTACCAGCCGCATGGTTCCGGGTTCAGTTCCACTGCGTGGCACGTTGGGCAAGTGTCTTCTACTATAGCCTCGGGTTGACCAAAGCCTTGTGAGTGGATTTGGTAGGCGGAAACTGAAAGAATCCCGTCGTATATATATATATATATGTATATATATATATGTATATATATATATATATATATATATATATATATATATATATATATATAATATATATATATATACATATTCTATATGTGTTGTGTGGTGTGTGTGTGTATGTATATGTTTGCGTGTCTGTGTTTGTCCTCCCAATATCGCTTGACAACCGATGTTGGTGTGTTTACGTACGTCCCGTCACCTAGCTGTTCGGCAACAGAGAACCGTTAGAATAAGTTCTAGGCTTCAAAGAGTAAATCCTGGGTGTCGATTTGCTCGACTATAGGCGGTGCTTCAG
>NC_043012.1:9046988-9054488 GCF_006345805.1 Octopus sinensis
TCATTTTAAGAGTGTGAGGGGCCCTATGATCAAATTCTTGAGTGCAAGCTTTTGGTCATTGGTCTTCTTGATCAGGGTGACCTGAGGGTTAAATATCACCATAGGACCATCACTTATTTCTTTATTGCCCACAAGGGGCTAAACATAGAGGGGACAAACAAGGACAGACAAATGGATTTAGTCGATTACATCGACTCCAGTGCGTAACTGGTAGTTAATTTATCGACCCCGAAAGGATGAAAGGCAAAGCCGACCTCGGCGGAATTTGAACTCAGAATATAACGGCAGACAAAATACCGCTAAGCATTTCGCTCGGTGTGCTAACGTTTCTGCCAGCTCGCCTAGGACCATCACTTGCATCGCCACCGACACTGCAGTACCACCAGCACTACCACCGCCACTACCACTGGCAGCAATAGCTCTATTACTAGCACCAGCACCACCAGCATCAATATCATAACTAGCATCATCACCTGTACCAGCAGTAGCACCCCCAGCAATAGTACCATTACCATTAACCACCACTACAACCACCAGTACCACCAACACCACTATCTCTACCACTACAATGATAAACAGTACTGCCACCTTCGACCATCACCAGCAAAAGCAATAAAAACAATAGCAAATCTTTGTATTGTACCTTAAACTATATCAAAATTCACTATATCAAAATAGGCGGCGAGCTGGCGGAATCGTTAGCACGCCGGGCGAAATGCGTAGCCGTATTTCGTCTGTCTTGACGTTCTGAGTTCAAATTCCGCCGAGGTCGACTTTGCCTTTCATCCTTACTGGGTCGATAAATTAAGTACCAGTTACGCACTGGGGTCGATGTAATCAACTTAATCCCTTTGTCTGTCCTTGTTTGCCCCCTCTATATAAAGAAACATATATCAAAATTCACGCGTGAAACATTTATCTCTGTCAAATACAGTCGTCTCTTGAGCAATCGCTAAAACCATTAAGGAAGGACAACAAGGCGTTATGCTCCTTACATCTCATCCGAGTCCATTTATCCCACGTTATGGTCAGTCTTTAAACATTGCCTTCTCCTTATCTTAAATTACATTGAAGGATGTCAAATTAGATACAATTTTAACAAGAATCATTCGGTCACCTTTAGAGAAATAATCAAATTTTAATGTAAAATTACCCATTTAAACATTCATCCAGGGGAAATTCCAAGTAATTTAACGCTAATGTCGTTTCCATTATGACTTTCTGGAATGCAATGGAGATGTAAAACACATTAACAAACCGACTTTACAATAGCTTTACAAGTTAACTGTAAATACAAATGCATCTATCTTAAGATTTACTCCACTAAAAATATATATAAAAAATAATTGATTTTTACTGCAAGCACTTATTACTGTTTCGTTTTGGTTTTAGAATTACTTTTGGATGTAGATAAACATTTAAAGTGGATTCTTGAGTCATCTTAATTGCACAGACGTCAGAAACAGAGGTTAACTTAATGTACGTTGCGTAAGCTCAGTACCAACGGACATTTTCGATTCGTGCTTATTCTCAAGTAACAGGTAATTTATTATGACGTTTCTTGTGCAGTGTATAAAATAGGGGAAGATTTAAAGCGCACTATTTTATATATATATTTTTATTGACTTATATTTTTGTGCAATTATAAACTGCACAGTGTGCATAACCTATACAATTTTATACACAGTAAATTATATACTGTATAGACTATAGTGTAAAGTTTATGAATTGTACAGGAAACATATATTGTACAACACACAAACATAGTTAAACCACGAAAGCTCTTTAATGTATCATTCAACAAAACATAGAATGTATAGTACAATACAAGAGGAAATGTTAAGGAGTGTATAAAATCACGAACGACAGAGAAATAATTTGATGAAATTCTATTTAACAGTAGGAAAATAATATTTTCACGATAAATTGTTTCGTAACTTAAAAACATGTGAATGATTTAGATTATATTTAATGATAAAAAAAAACATTACTTACATACCTGCATTAAAGCATAATGCAAAAAATCCTTCAAAATAATGCAGAGTTAAACAGCACACACACACACACACACACACACACACGCATGTTCGCACGTACGCAATCATACACATACATCGTAGGGTTTCTATATACGAACGTAATCCTTTCCGGAGCTCTATTCGTTAGCCAAATTGTTCATTAAATGAGTAATTGAGATACATATCAATACTGGTAATCCACTCCGAGTCATATCCAAACTCCACATAAGTGCACGAAATGATGTTTTTTTAATGTTTATTTCCTGCCATCCATCAATAACAAATACATAAATATATAAGTATATATATATTATATATATATATGTGTGTGTGTGTTTTTGTGTCTATGTGCATTTCCTCGTTGCCTTGGATATGTTGGCGTTGTGAATAAACTGTCTGCGTTAACCAAAACGACATCAACTTGTTTGTAGTGCTTCATGAAGGGGCGTCTGGGTTGTGACGCTGTTCGACAGATGAGGAAAGACCTAGACCTGTGAAATAAAATGATATCCCTTACTTGGAAACAAGTCGGGGTAATTGACAGAAAGAGCCTATATCTGTAAAATCACGCCTTATTTACTATGAAGCCAGGGAGGTAGGGATATTTTGGAGCAATGAAATTAAAAGCAAATCTATGGCTGGAGTACAAACATATAGAGAAAAGAATAAATAGGAAATTAAAACATACCTGCAAAACCAACACAAAAGAAATATACTGTTTTAAATCTCCGAGGAAGTTGCTACCTTCCAAACTCTCCTTCCAAACCTAAACGTATTCCAACGATGCTAAATTAACAAACGAGTGTATACAGAACAAAAAATAAATAATTACAGAAATAAAGTAAAAATACATTTAAATCAATGTTCGCTTCACTTAATGTGTCAGGTTGTTCAAGATGCACGGGTGAGACTGGAATGGTGAGGAGGATATTAACAAGAAGACGTCTCCGAGCAGTTGGATTTCTCTATCTCTCAAATGTTGGATATCAATGTGATCCATGGCCAGCCCCTCTGCATCTGGGATAAGGTGATATTCCTTGACCAGTTTAAAGATTTTACTTCTTATTTCTTTACTGCCCACAAGGGGCCAAACATAGAGGGGACAAACAAGGACAAACAAAGGGATTAAGTCGATTACATCGGCCCCCGTACGTGACTGGTACTTAATTTATCGACCCCGAAAGGATGAAAGGCAAAGTCGACCTCGGCGGAATTTGAACTCAGAACGTAACGGCAGACGAAATACCCATTTCTTTACTACCCACAAGGGCCTAAACACAGAGGGGACAAACAAGGACAAACAAAGGGATTAAGTCGATTACATCGACCCCCGTACGTGACTGGTACTTAATTTATCGACCCCGAAAGGATGAAAGGCAAAGTCGACCTCGGCGGAATTTGAACTCAGAGCGTAACGGCAGACGAAATACCTATTTCTTTACTAACCACAAGGGGCTAAACACAGAGAGGACAAACAATGACTGACAAACGGATTAAGTCGATTATATAGACCCCGAAAGGATGAAAGGCAAAGTCGACCTCGGCGGAATGTGAACTCAGAACGTAACGGCAGACGAAATACCTATTTCTTTACTACCCACAAGGGGCTAAACACAGAGAGGACAAACAAGGACTGACAAACGGATTAAGTCGATTATATAGACCCCGAAATGATGAAAGGCAAAGTCGACCTCGGCGGAATTTGAACTCAGAACGTAGCGGCAGACGAAATACCACTAAGCATTTCGACCGGCGTGCTAACGTTTCTGCCCACTCACCGCCTTAAAGATTTTATTTCTACAAGAGAACAACTCTTTAAGACGCTGAGTTGGAATATTTTCCTTTCTTCTCCGCTCATCTTCATCAAGAGACAATTTTCACTGGGTCTGCCTCTTCTTTCTGAACATGTACCAGCACCTCAGTGGTGAATTGTCTCTGTGTTGAGTCTTCATTTGAACTATTCTCTCCAAATTTCTACCGAATGTATTCGATACTCACACACACACACACATACGCACACACACACAACACACACACACACACACACACACACACACACACACACACACATGAACATGTACACATGTCATATGTTACAGCTACACTTCATTCTCAAAACGAGACTACTGCAACACACAGACTTATAATATATATATAAAATCTGAATAAACAATAACACCACCACAGAATAACTAAGTAGCTATAGATTCAAATAAGTTAGTAAATATAAAATATACATTCTTAAAGTTAAACAGACATCAGGCATAAAAATAGAAAGCTTGAAAGAAAGAATGGATCACAAAAATATAAACAATGAGTAAAATAGTCTATCAATAAAAAATACAAACGAAGAATTAAAATATGAAAAGGATAAACATTGAGAACGTAAAATCACAAAGGTAGACTATATATTTCCTAGCCAAATCATAAAAAAAACATGAAATTATAACCAAAGTTCACCAACAGATTATTGAGCAACAGCAACAACAACAAAAATCAAACTAGAACAACAGAAACAAAATTTCGAATGAAAGAGAATATTAGAAAGATTTTAAAATAGAACATTCTAAAGAATGGTATTTTGAATATGATTATAATCATAAGGTGGAAATGGTTAAGGAATTAAAAATCGATAGCTCGTCCTGTTGACCAAAAAGAAGATCACTCCAATCATAAAATGTAACGATAACATTGTTACAACCATAAAAAAAAATGCAAATCTGGCCATCGTAGTTTTAGTGAAAACCATCACAAACATCATTTTTTTTTTGACCCCCTTCAGTCAGACACTGACCATGGGTTTGCACCTAGAGAGTTACCCTCTGAGGCACAAGTCTGGGCAAGGTTGTTTTATGGAAGACCAGCAGTCGCCCATGCATACCGGTCACCCCTCTTCACGCCACCGATGTTGCCCAAGGGAAAGGCAAAGGGGCCGATACAGCTTGGCACCAGTGACGTCGCAACTCATTTCTACAGCTGAGTGAACTGGAGCAACGTGAAATAAAGTGTCTTGCTCAAGAACACGATACGCAGCCCGGTCCGGGATTCGAGCTCACAACCTCATGATCATAAGCTCGACACTCTAACCACTGAGCCACGCGCCTTCACATGAAATCATCATTATAACCAGGATAACTCAATTTGATCAGTATCTGTAGTACCTTAGAATAAAGTGTTTACTTTATGAACAGTTGAGCCGAAACAAACAACTTAGAAAAGAAAGATACAGAGAAACACAGACAATAAAAGGAAGAGATCATTCAATCCTTAGTAAATACACAAACGAAAAAAGAAAAGAAAAAATGGGACTCGCTTACTACAGAAATGAAGTATATAATTTAAGTACCTGAAATCGAAGGATTTTTTCATGAACTATGTGAAAATAGAAGAGAAAATATTGTAGTGTCAACTGCGAGAGGTGGAGAGAGAACGTTAAAGGCAACAGATGTAACATTTGAATAGTTTCTCGAAGAAATAACCTATCTGTATGTAGCTGAGATACTATACACCACAAACAACTGGAAGTTACTTGTAAATTAGAGGTTTCGATATTTATTATGTACTCTTTAACTGCTCGCAAAAATATTCAGGCGTTTTAACTGAAAGAGCCAGAAGTAACTCAAGGCAAACGAAATGCTAGACCTCCAAATCTAACGCTTGGAACCTGTAACCGACATTGGAAGCACTCCGTCGGTTACGACGACGAGGGTTCCGGTTGATCCGAATCAACGGAACAGCCTGCTCGTGAAATTAACGTGCAAGTGGCTGAGCACTCCACAGACACGTGTACCCTTAACGTAGTTCTCGGGGATATTCAGCGTGACACAGAGAGTGACAAGGCCGGCCCTTTGAAATACAGGTACAACAGAAACAGGAAGTAAGAGTGAGAGAAAGTTGTGGTGAAAGAGCACAGCAGGGATCACCACCATCCCCTGCCGGAGCCTCGTGGAGCTTTAGGTGTTTTCGCTCAATAAACACTCACAACGCCCGGTCTGGGAATCGAAACCGCGATCCTATGACCGCGAGTCCGCTGCCCTAACCACTGGGCCATTGTGCCTCCACAACCGACGTTACCCTATAATACACAAAAGCTTAACATTTAGATTTATCGTTAAAGGTAAATGGTTACATAAATAAATAAATGAATGATAAAAAGAACGAAAAGTTTTAGCAATAAAGTAACTAATGAACAGATCCATAGCTGAAGAGTGTAGGAGAGAAGAGAGTGGGGTGAGCATCACATGGATTAATTAGGAGAAGGTTTTAGGCAAAGCCTTCTAGTGATATTGTCAGACATAAATAAGGTGGTTCTAATTAAACTCAGATATATCAAGCAAGTCATGAATAAATAGAAAACAGTTCATTAGAAACGAATAAAAGAGGGAACTGGAAATACGAAACCAATCCTTATTAGAAGAGTTCCATTGCTTTTTTTGCCGGGTGAAATAATCTTCAATAAACAAACTAAACCGGACTAGACAGATACAATCTACTATCTCTCGTGCAGGAGGGGAGACCTTAAGGCGTATATCCTATTTGATGACAAGCAACTAGAATATTACGATAGACTGCACACAGATTTAGTCGGGAGTCTGGTGGGAAATTTAGTTTAGCAAAAAAAAAATGCACCAAAACTATCTTCAGAAAAGCAAGAGTAATAATCGATATGACAGAACAAACTAATTAATGAAAAATAAAAACAAAAACAAGAAAAAAAACCCCAGAAAAAAAAAAGAACGCAGTGATAAGAAATTATGATAAATACAAACTTTAAATACTTAAAAATTGATAAACTAGACGGAGCGTAATACACAGAAATAGACGAAAAGATTAGGAAGGGTTATTATAAATAAATAATTAAGACTGGTCTAAACTCCAACGTAAGATAAGTTTTAAAAATCTGTTTAAGTAATAAATAGAAAAAAACTTGTGAGAGAAACAAGAGAAATAAACTGACTGTATTCAGAAAACAAAAGCCAAAAGCCAAAAGAATAAAGTTATATTTAGCAAGAAATATGAAGTGTATAATATGCAAATCCTTTAGTTTCGACCATATTTCTGGTTGTCAGCTATAAAATGTCTTTCAGTTCTCTCCCATTGTGACATTTATTCTTCTGTGTCTCTAGCTTGATATCTATTTTATTTACTACGAAATCAGGGAGGTAGGGATATTTTGGAGCAATGAAATTAATAGCAAATCTATGGCTGGAGTACAAACATATAGAGAAAAGAATAAATAGGAAATTAAAAAAAAAATACCTACGAAACCAACACAAAACAAATATACTGTTTTAAATCTTCGACGAAAGTTTAATATATAAATCAAAATCTGAGATAACAGACAGCATCGATGGGGATAGAGAAAGACTGAAAGTATATAAAATATTGTCTACACTGGAAATTTGATTTCAAAACGTTAAACTAAGACATCTGCAAGAAAAAGCGTTGGTTTATGCAGTGCTGTCACCTGGAGGTTCTGAGT
>NC_043012.1:9059488-9066988 GCF_006345805.1 Octopus sinensis
TTAAAACATGTATTGACTGGCCTCCTTTTCCAGTGCAAACATATTAAAATAAACATTTTTTTTTACCCAGACATAAATTCGTGCTTCTTGAGCATATAGACACATAAGAAATATATGCTTACAGATGTTTACGTTCATTAGTAAAGTAGATAAAACAACAATTGCTGAAAATTTCTTGTACATATGCTCTGCTTTTACCACAAACCAGAACCGAAGCGAGCATAAACCGAGTCGAAATATTGCCATTTAAAGAAAAAATCTATTTTTTTTCTATGTAAAACCTAGCCCAGTCATATAACCTTTCTGCATTTGAAACTGGAAAACTTATAGAAAATATAATAATAAATAAATATATATTTCTATTTTTACGTAAAGTTTTGCAAAGTTTTGCGGTAGATTTCAGTAAATAATATCTAATTCCATCAAATCTCGAGCTTATAGCTGTAGATATCATCTAAACAAAAACAAGTCAAACCACACATTTATATACTGGTATACATTTGTGGTGGTATACGCAAACACTCACGTAAACACACACACACGTGCGAATACATAGGGACACACACAGACATACATTCTGACGATTTAGAAACTCAAATGAAACACAAGATTTCCAAGTGCCTACTTATGTATGTATGTATGTATGTATGTATGTATGTATGTATGTACAAACACACACATAAAGGTATGTATGTGTGTGAGTGTGTGCACATATATATACTCTCTCTCTTTTACGCTTTTACTTGTTTCAGTTATTTGACTGCGGCCATGCTGGAGCACCGCCTTTAGTCGAGCAAATCGACCCCAGGACTTATTCTTTGTAAGCCTAGTACTTATTCTATCAGTCTCTTTTGCTGAACCGCTAAGTTACGGGGACGTAAAGACACCAGCATCGGTTGTCAAGCGATGTTGGAGGACACACGAAAATATACACACACATACATACATATATATATATACATATATACGACAGGCTTCTTTCAGCTTCCGTCTACCAAATCCACTCACACGGCTTTGGTCGGCCCGAGGCTTTAGTAGAAGACACTTGCCCAAGGTGCCATGCAGTGGGACTGAACCCGGAACCATGTGGTTGGTAAACAAGCTACTTATCACACAGCCACTCCTACGCCTAGGTTGTAAATGTTGATCAGAAAAATTCGACTTGTATGCCGAAAAACACGGTTAAAGAATAGCAAAGGAAGGTCAATCACGTACACTCCCAGACACATACAAACGCTCATTCTCTCATTCTCTCGTTCTTTCGTTCTCTCGTTCTCTCTCACACCCACACACTGAGATATGTGTAATGATATTGTTTTATTAAATGGATTCGTCTAAAATAGCATTGTTGGTTGTTCAAACTCAAAAGCTTTGCCCAATCAATAGTTCATCGACTTACCATGTTCATCCCGTGGGTGGGTGTCTGTGTTTAAGGGTATATACAATAGCGTGTGTATTTTTATCGATTCCGTCATGATGGTATACAGTTGGCGGCAGAATATTCTACATTCCATAGATAATTCTTTCTTTAGAATGTTTGATGCACTCTTTTCCAAAGGGTAAAAAGAAAAACGACTTATCTAAATGGGTGATAAAGCCATGAACACGGATTCGGCGTGTATTTGTGTATGTGTGTGCGTGTGCATATATATATATATAATATATATATATATATATATATATATGTGTGTGTGTGTGGTGTGTGTGTGTGTGTGTGTGTGTGTGTGTGTGTGTTTATACACACACAAATTTAGAAGTGTGTGTATGTATATATATATATATATATACAGTGGTTGGAAAAATTAAGGGAAACACCTTAAAATTTCAAACAAATTAATTTTAATATGGAGTAGGACTGACTTTGGCAGTAACTACAGCTTGAATTCTATAGGGTATGGACTCGTACAAAGTTTAAATTGTTTCCAAAGGAATTTTTGTCCATTCTTCAGCTAAAACAGTTTCCAGTTCTTGTAGTGATGATGGTGGAGGATATCGACTCCTTACTTGTTTTTCTAAAATGCACCATAAATATTCAATAATATTGAAATCTGGGGACTGTGGTGGCCAGATAAGATATTCAACTTCGCTAGAATGTTCCTTGTACCATTCAGTAACAACTTTAGCTGTGTGAATTGGTACATTATCAACCTGAAAAATTGCGATTCTATCCGGAAATAGTTCTGCAACCATTGGATGAATTTGATCAGATAAAATACTTAAATGAAGGTAAACCATTGGGCTGGCGAATTTCCAAGATATAGTGCCACTCAAATCATCACAGATCCTCCTCCATGTTTAACAGCTGGAAGAAGACAGTCTAGGTCAAATGCTTCTTTTGGCTGTCTCCACACGTATACTCAGCCGGTGGTTGGAAATAAGGTAAAAGATGATACGTCCCAGAAAATAACATTCTTCCACTGTTCTAGGGACCAATTCTGTAGGTTTTTACTCCACTGTAAACGCTTTGCAACGTTTGTTTTGAAAGTAGTGGTTTTATGATTGCAGCCCTCCCGTGAAATCCGGCTTTGTGCAGCTCTCGGCGAACAGTTTTTGTGGAAACTGGGTTCTCGAGGTGGTCATTAAGCTCTGCAGTAATTTTGGGAGCTGTACTTTTGTGATCCTTTGTAACAATTCGAGTAAGAGTCCGAGGGTCCTTACCTGAAAAATTTGATTTTTTCCGGAGTTTTGTTTCGACGAGGAGGTTCCCCCTTTTTCTCAAAGCTGTCATTACTTTCGAGACAGTACTTCTTGCTACACCAAGCATTTTGACTGCTTTCGTCATGCTAGCGCCTGCTATACGAGCACCAACAATTTTATCTCTTTGAAAGTCTGATAGATCTGTCGTTTTAATGAATTTTAATTAACTTTTTCAGATGATATCTGAAAAGAAACAGCAATTTTAGCAAAACATATTAAGCAACACTAATAATAAATAAAAAAAAACACAAAAATAAACAAGCTTTTGACGGTTTTATTGATATTTCAAAATTGTGATGCTATGATGCTATTATGCTGGGTGTTTCCATTATTTTGTCCAAACCCTGTATATATATATATATATATATATGAAATAGTAAAAAATGAAAAAACTACAGAAGGCTTGTTTTAGAAGGTTAAAAACTATATATTTGAGTCATTATGTCAGAAGAATGTTATAAATTTTTTTCATACAGTGATATAGTTTTTGAAGAAATTACCGGTTTCGTGTTGACTTTTCAAATTTCTCAAAACATTGTGTTATGATTTCGTTATGAAGTGTAAAGAAGAGTTCCAGGTAAGGGGAGGTAATAAGTGATTTCTTCCGGTGCAAGGGAGATAATCGCTTTATATTTCTTGCTTTTTTTTACTTAATGGGGTGGTTTCTCTGTATAAGAATGCTAGAGTGGTTAAGTTTGGGCTTATATTTTTCAATGAAGAATGTTCCCTTGTTTAGTCTAATTTGTGTTGGTGTTCCAATAGCACATTGATAAAGTGGAAAGATTAAAAATTGTGGTAGTAGTTGCTTTGTGCATTCCTCAATATGCTCACTAAAGGGTATCATTCTGTATTCTGGGAATGCAATCTGTTGTCGATGCAGTGTGCCTCAAAGAGGGACAAAAATTCAAGATCAAATTTAAATTTACTTGTGCCTCTGAAAACATAATTTATGTCATAAGATGCTCGGGCTGCCACCAAAACTACGTGGGGTCCACGGGACTATCACTCAGACGTAGATGCACACTGCATCGGTCACATTTTGAATGTATATATATACACACATATACACACACATATGTGCGTATATATGCATGCAAAAAATGCTATGTTCATCAGTGTTGCACTAT
The DNA here is from genome assembly GCF_006345805.1 of Octopus sinensis. NCBI lineage: Eukaryota > Metazoa > Mollusca > Cephalopoda > Octopoda > Octopodidae > Octopus > Octopus sinensis. The sequence continues at coordinate 9,063,313 of NC_043012.1, forward strand.
CAATGTTTGATGTTTTCTTGTATACATACCTTGGTTGTTACCATAAACCACAAATGAAAAGTAGAACACACACACAAACAAACACACACCATGCACACAACGTATACACACATACACACACACATGCACACACACAAGCAACAACATATACAATTTATATGTGTATATTTTGTGTTATATTTGTATATTGATACAAATATATATATATAATATATATAATGTATATATATATAGATATATTATATCAATTATATACATACCTATGCGTGCGTATTTGTGTGTTTGTGTGTTTGTGTGTAAGTGTGTGTGTGTCCTGTGAGCATTAAATGTTGCCAGTCGTAAAATAATTGTGGTGTGTTATATGGTTTTTAAAAGACAAGTTTAATCTTCAATTAAGTAATGAATTCAATCAGAAGGCACAAATAAACGCCACTGACAACACAAATATTCAGTATGTATGTACACACACACACACACACACACACATATATATATATAGATATAATATATATATATACACACACACACACACACACACATATGTATATACATATAGACATGTATTATGTATATATACATATGTATATATATATATATAATATATATATATATATTGGTCTACGTATACATGTATATTTGTATATACACGTGGGTGTATATATATTTATATATTTGTCTACGTATATGCGTATGTATTTACAGGTACATGTATGGGTTTATACATATGTATGTATGTTTGTGTGTGTGTTGTGTGTGTGTATGTGTCAGTCTGTATGTACAAGGCTATTTGATTAAGAGGTTCGCTTCTGAACGATTTGATTACCAGTTCGATCCTACCGTGTGGCATCTTGGAGGCAAGTATCTTCTTATTTAGCCTCATACCGACCAATGTCTTGGAAGTGCTGCACATACGCCATAGTAAACTTTAATACGAATCCTTTTTTCGTTTGTTTCTGTATGGTAATCTTCATTTTCATATTTCAGCTTTCGGGACTTGTGGGTAGGTGGTTGGTTGCTATTTAACGTAGTTGTTTTGTCCATGTGTACAGAAAATAATAATAATAATAATAATAATAATAATAATAATAATAATAATAATAATAATAATAATAATAATAATATCATAATATCATAATATCTCGGCGAAAGAGTTTGACAAGCTCAGAAAACATAAAGACCTGCTCTTTGAAATTGAGAAAATGTGGCATCTCAAGGCGGTTACAATACCAGTGATCGTAGGATCACTAGGAATGTTCAAGAAGGGAACCGAAAATTATATGAGAATGATCCCTGGCTTATCATCCCTGCAAGAAGTGCAAAAGATTATCTTAACTGGTACATCACACGTATTGAGAAGAGCATTGTCGATGTGAGAACTATTACTACCCATGTATTTTAATTTAACTTAAAAAAAATGAACGAACTAGTGAGTTTAGCTTAATGGCCTACCAATGTATAGTATGAGTTTCTTTGCCCTAGGAGTCGGGAAGACACTCGGCAAGAAATGGAGGCAAATTTGAAAGAACAAGAAAAATATAACAATAATAATAATAATAATAATAATAATAATAATAAATAATAATAATAATAATAATAATAATAATAATATACCATATTATGAAAATATAACATAGTATATCAGTGTTATGAGCAAGCGAAGATTAGAGGGTAGTGATGAAGTGTTATTTGGAAAGTGAACCCAAAGTAAGGAGTTACAGAAAACGTATGTTAGCAGTATGGGTAAAAGAAGAATTGTTTGAAGAAAAAGTGGATAAAGAAAAGAACATATGTTAGGAAGAAAAAGTGGATAACAGGATTGCAGGCGGAAGAGATATCACAGAAGAACTAAGAAAGACCAAGAAGTAGAAGAACCAAACAACGTAAGTAATATAGTTCAATCTATAAAAAATCCACACAAGAAAAAAATTTTAGCACTCCCAATCAGGAAGGGAAAACTGACACCAGCGACTTCAGTGAGGAAGATTGGAAGAGCTTAGATGAGTTGAAGGAAGTAATGAGTAAAGAAGAAAGAAAAAGATTACCAGCATAAAAATGTGTTATAAGAAGGAAATTGTTACTAGAAAATTAGTATATGTAAAGTAATTTGACACATTAAGTAAATATAAGGACCTAGAAATTGAAATACAAAAGATGTGGTATTTAAAAGCGAGAACTGTCCCTGTTATTGTAGGTGTCCTAGGTATAATAAAAAAGGGATGTCAGAAGCATCTAGATAAGATCCCAGGAGAACCATGTCTCAGAGAAATCCAAAAGATTGTGCAGACGAGTGCTGACCACATCCTTAGAAAAACCTTATCCATTTAAATGTTTGTGTTGTATTACATGAAGATATTTCGCTACTGCTATTGCCACTTCTCCTCCCCAAGCTTTCAGTCAAACTGTAACATCTTTTATCTTTCACTCGCCCCAGGATGCTGGGTGTGTCTCGGCCAGTGATTTTAACAAACATGCACATTAAAAGTAAATAAATAAATAAATAAGTAATCCTTTCTACTAAACGGGGAGAGGACTAGTCGACTACACAGGTATTTAATTTATCGACCCCCAAAGGAAGGAAAGGCAAAGTCGACCCCGGCGGAATTTGAACTGAAAACGTAAAATCGGACGAAATGCCGCTAAGCATTTTGCCCGGCGTACTAACGATTCTACCGACTCGTCGCCTTAACAACAACAACGGTGATGAAGATGATGATGATGATGATGAAATGGCTGTTGAAACGAGGTCCATGGAATTTGATTTACATTCGAATTTCAGGATAATGTCCAAAATGTAACCGGAATAAAAGACTACGAAACATAGTTGATGCTAAATCTACTCAATGATGATTTACCTAGGGCTAAACAATAACGAAGACGCGTTTGAAATGATATGAATTATAAATTAGTTTCAGGCAGAAACAATTTGTAATCAGTCATTGAGACAAGGTATTTAATTAAGAGATAATAAAAACAAGTTATAAAACATGACGGCTGTGTTCGACATCTGCATATGTAACTATGGTAAACTATAACTTTTGACGGATTCATTTACGTATTTACGTATAAACAAAAGTAATGAAATTTAACACTGACTCAAGCGACGACCTTCTGATATATGGAAGAACAAGGGGATCAACACGTCATTGATAAACGAGTCGTCATGTGATGCAGTGATGGTGAAAGTAGGGTGTCTGGCAGCCATAGGTTCAACATAAAAGTGAGAAGAGAAGTAATCGCTATATTAATATTTTCGACTAAATAAGACGAAGAAACTGAAAAGAAAAATAAAACAATGTATGAAATACATTCCTTGTTAATGTTAATTTTATTGGTTTGGTGATATACACATATATACATACACACACACACACTCACACACACACACACACACAAATACACACATCTATAATATACATACATAAGTACACACGCACGGATATACATGCACACACGAATGTACAAATACATTGTATATCTATCTATCTATCTATCTATCTATCTATCTATCTATCTATCTATCTATCTATCTATCTATCTATCTATCTATCTATCTATCTACACACCTACCTACCACTACTATCTATCTATCTATCTATCTATCTATCTATCTATCTATCTATCTATCTATCTATCTATCTATCTATCTATCTATCTATCTATCTACATACCTACCTAC
>NC_043012.1:9069488-9089488 GCF_006345805.1 Octopus sinensis
ACCAAATATTTCTTTTGCTAAATTCTTTTGCTCAATTACCTGTACACACACACACGTGCGCGCATATGTATAAATTGCTTGCAAGGAGATATTATTTTGATTTGCAACCATTATATACTGCTAAGTATATCAATGGTTTCACAATTCAATATCGTGTTTTACTTCTTTGCTAGCAGTGCGATGTTTTCATTTTTAAGTTTATGTCAGCACATTTTCTATAGACACCAGAGCCAGCACTGAACATCGTAATTTTCAGTGTTGGCTCTGAACTCTATAAAACATCTGCAGAGATAAACTTAAATTTATGACAAGGCTGACAAAGGATTCACTGCCAGTATAAACAGCCTTATAGATAAACTAACATCTTGGAATATGTCTGTTGATAGCTTGATTCTGTTTGTAACAATAGGTGTTGCTTTAGTAGTAGTCAGTAATAACTGTATGGATCAGATTGCAATCATTCTTTCAATGGCATTCACTATAGCAGCTGGTACTTTGACAAGGCGTAGTTATTCTATCACTCATGAGTTAGACACTGAGTCGAACGCCTTTTTGTAGTCCAGCCATATCATTAGGAGATCTTAGAAGGATATGGCTTCGCTATCCATGAATGAGATAACTAGTAAATATCTGATAAACAAGAGGGGCAAAGATACCACCAAACCTCCATGTTGTGTTAAAAATTTCGGCTCTGCTATGCCTGTGTGGAACCTCAGCGGCACACATCAGCAGCACACACATCAGCAGCACACACATCAGCAGCACACACATCAGCAGCACACACATCAGCAGCACACATCAGCAGCACACACATCAGCAGCACACACCAGCAGCACACACATCAGCAGCACACACACAGCAGCACACACATCAGCAGCACACACACACAGCAGCACACACATCAGCAGCACACACACAGCAGCACACACATCAGCAGCACACACATCAGCAGCAACTTCCCCAAATGTCTACTAGCTGAGGAAGAACTGCTCTGACGTATACGTCAAAGGTATGTCAGAACCACTAGCGGCGAGCTGGCAGAAACGTTAGCACGCCGGGCGAAATGCGTAACCGTATTTTGTCTGCTGTTACGTTCTGAGTTCAAATTCCGCCGATGTCGACTTTGCCTTTCATCCTTTCGGGGTCGATTAAATAAGTACCAGTTACGCACTGGGGTCGATATAATCGACTTAATCCGTTTGTCTGTCCTTGTTTGTCCCTCTCTGTGTTTAGCCCCTTGTGGGTAGTAAAGAAATAGGTATGTCAGAACCAGCAGATATTCACACCTTTAAAAATAAGGAATACTGGTGGAACACTCCAACCACGTCATCAATTAGGTGTAAACACAGCAGACCTGATATTGTTCTGTGGGACAGGGAAAACAGTCATGTACTGTTGTAGAGGTCAGCTGCCCGGCACATGGGAATGTACAATCAAAATCCAGGAAAAGAGAACATTTATGGCGAATCAATACGGAACTTATAGCGAATCAGTACGGAACTTACAGCTCTTGTATGCTGACTATGGATTCCCATTTTTACTCAATCATTAGTTATCTCTCATATATTGAATACAATCTCATTAAGCAGTGAACAACAATAAGATTTATTTGAAACAATCTCCTACATGGCTGTAGAAAGAAACCTTAAACGTTATTTTCGATTTTGCCTTTATGGTTTTTCCACGGCAGAAATTCTGGTCATTTTTTAACTTCCTTCGTTCAAGAAAATAATAGTTTCAGGTCAGGTTTACCAGAAGATTCACACAAATCACCCTAATCTGATACAGTTGAGTGTCCATCTAGTAAATAATGTCGATATCTTACTGCAGTTATTCTTCAGAGTTTGCAAAACTATCTTGTCTTTGTATTCAATCCTTCAAAAGAAAGTAAACTGAAAAAATATCTATTCTTCTAACATTGCATTTTGAAGGGTTTATCGATAGGTTTGGGATGATTAATCCTTTGTTGATAAATACCATATTTTATAAATACCATATTTGTTTATAAAACAGGGATTTATTTAACCTGAACGGTCCTTGATGGACAAATGTTTTTATTACACACATTCTGAATGAAAAGGGAGATACCGAGTTCAATATCCTGAGTTTCTTTTTTTTTTTACGTCTTTCAGTAAAAACAATGTTCCTTAACTAACTACCGAGTCTTGTTAATGTTAGGTAAACCATGATAAAGAACAAAACAAGTAGTTGATCAAGTAGTTGATTAAAGGAAAACTACATGAACTAATTAATGATCCTTGATACAAGTTACTGACTGATTTATTAGACGGTCATAAATTAAATACGACGGTTGTCCCGAAAGTTGTACGAAAGTGAGAATATTAAGTGACACAAGCCATTGAAGTTGCACGTGCTGGTTGAGTAACTCTTCATACAAAGATGCTACTTACCATAAACTCTATGATATGCGATTCATTTTCGACGATATTCAATCCAACGCTCAACTGTTCTTTGAAAATGCTCTGTTGTGTACTATTGTACCTAACTTTTCATCTCGACTGTCATCAAATCGTTGTCCCAAAGACTGTCTTCCTATGAACTGAACAGGTGGAAGTGAAACAGCGGTAGATCCGTGGTGGACGGTGGATGGGAGACTTGTTTGCCAATTGCTTTTGTAACCGAAGTTGCGTGTGGTCACTTCAGATTCTAGTTCTATTTCTACCTGTTAATGGCTTCGCTAAACCACGTTCCAGAAAAACGGAGAACGACGCCTTTGTCTTTCCCCAATAATGGTTCTTGAATTGAGGAAAATGTGTGACGCCATTTTATGGTATGAGCCTTCGTTTCCAGATCATAAAGATACACCCACGTTTCATCCCCTGTCATCAAATCGGAGAAGAACGTTTTCTCATTAGTTTCAAATGCTTCTAGCAGAACAAAGCACACTTCCACCCTTCTCTACTTCAAATCGGGTGTCAGTAGTCGAGTTACCCACTTCTCACTCATTTTCTGTTAATAGTCTTCTACTATTTCAACTATTGGATTTTAATTTTTACCAAAATTAAGTGAAATTTTCTGGATACCCACCCCCGCCACAGACAGTCAATTGCAGGAATACACGTACACATATATGATTTATACACATACAAACGTAAGTATATTTATTCACATACAAGATACCCCTTATAAGAATTCCTCTTCTCTATTCCAACTCATTATATCTGGTCTGTTGCGCTTATATTTTATTGAAATCTCCACTGGGACATTCCACCAGTATTCCTTTTTATTATTAGTGGCTATGGCTTATACCATACTGTGGGTTCTTATTATTTTTGTCCTCGGGATTATCCTTCCGATGGATTTTATTATAGAATGTCCTAGCTACAACATCTGTCTCATTGGTAGATAATAGTGTGATGATATTTTGGACGACTGCTTATGATATCTTCAGTGTGAGCTCCACAAAGTCTACATCGGTTATCACATTTTACTGCTTTTCCTGCATCTCTATATAGGTATTTGCTTGATATTTCCTGTTCCTGGATTGCAAATGCATACCCTTCAACGTGAGAGGTAGTAATCCAGCTATCGGTCCATTATAGACTGCTTTGATGATCGATGTTACTATTATCTCGGAGCCTTCTAACAAATCCATGCATAGTCTTCTGCTCATATAGCCTCATCCTTTCATCTGATGATACGTTGCGGCAGAGTCGTGCGACTTCTTTTGGCATGTATTCTAGGTTATAAGACAAAGAATGTTGCTCAAGGAGCTGCCTTCCAAGTCTTATCATGTTATCAGCCTCATGTGTGCAAACTTGGTCACGGGATGAACTTCAACACTTGGTGGTTAAAAGATGTTGTCGAAGGAATATGATACGACATTCAAAGGCATTCTGGATCAATGTTAAGCCTCTGCCGGCTTGTTTTCGTTTTAAGTAGTGGAAATTATGTGTGTTTGTTAGTATTTTTCGGGTTTTCACATCAATGGCTGGGATCTCATCAAACATCCAATCAAGCAGCCCAAATGTTGGTATGACTACTGGCACTGCAAACTCCTTGTGGTCCACTGTTTTATTGAATGCAGAGAGTTCTGAGTTTCAAATTTTCTTTATTTGGCTGTAATATTCTTTAGTGACACGTGCTTTGTTACAGGTGTCATGGTAAGATATGTTTTCATCCACCCCTAGATACCAGTAACATTCCTCGTCATATATAGGGAAAACAGAGTTTACATTATTGATGGAGATGTTGGTAGTCTGGTTTTTAGTTTTCCCCCTTTTCACATCCATATAACAACATTTATCCTGATCAAGCTCCAACCATACATCCTTTGAACATCTTGTAACTAGGTCAAGGCCCTTTTTCATCTCATGCATATTCTTTGCATAAAGTTTCAAGTCATCCACAAAGAAGCAGCGTGTAATTTTGGTATTCCCGTTTCCTTGTGAACCAGTGAGATATCCTTCAGACTTCCTTAACATGTATGTATGTATGTATGTATGTATGTATGTATGTATGTATGTATGTATGTATGTATGTATGTATGTATGTATGTATGTATTTATGTATATATTTATATATGTATGTATGTATGTATGTATGTATGTATGTATGTATGTATGTATGTATGTATGTATCCCATGAGTGGATTCCTCATGTGTTTAAATGTACACTGTATCTTATGACTAATACATAGTCTTTTGGACTAAATATTTATACGTTAGACCACTGGAAATGTAAATTTTAATTAATTTCCATTTCCCTTTGATATGATTAAATATTGTATGTATGTATGTATGTATGTATGTATGTATGTATGTATGTATGTATGTACGTATGTAAGCACGCACGTACGTAATTATGCGACATCATTCCTTCTTGATGGTAAATATATGAACTGAGTCATAATGACCTGCACAGAAAAAGTTATACTGCTATTACAGAGAAAAGTAGTTATACCCACAAAATACAGTATATGATAAATGAAATACATCTCGGCTTCACTAGCTTAATATGACTAAGATAATTTCAGGATCAGCAGGCTGGTCGTCGTAATTGCTACACTGTATACTAACGGTTGTCATAGATGCAAGCTTTGTTTATCAGGAAAGTTTAATAATTAAACCTTGAATTAAACGGAATCAAACAGATCGTCTGAGCTGATCTCCGATTTTCTGATCTAGTTCTGTTGGCTCCTTTCACGTTTTTTGTATTATTGTTATTATGACTGAGTGAGAGAGGAACGCATGCCATCAAAGTGACACTGGGGTACAAATATACGAAGCCCAATATAGCCATCAATAAGTACCCGTACAATTAGTACCACTGCCTGGTACTGCATCAAAGCATTTATTATAATAATAATAATAATAATAATAATAATAATAATAATAATAATAATAATAATATTATTATTATTATTATTATTATTATTATTATTATTATTATTATTGTTGTTGTTGTTGTTGTTGTTGCTGCTGTTGTGTTCAGATCGATGAATTAAGAACCATTCAAATCTGAGTCGATTAATCTCGACTACTTCCCTCCTCACAAATTGCCTATAATAGAAAGGATATTATTATTATTATTATTATTATTGTTGTTGTTGTTGTTGTTGTTGTGCTGCTGTTGTTGTTCAGATCGATGAATTAAGAACCATTCAAATGCTGGAGTCGATATAATCTCGACTAACCTCCTCCTCACAAATGTGCCTATAATAGAAAGGATTATTATTATTATTATTATTATTATTATTATTATTATTATTATTATTATTATTATTATTATTATTATTATTATTATTATTCAGTAACCTTATTTATTGTCATGCGTTTTCACTACACTACTGAGTACGGCTCTGTGTGCTTTGGGTATGTGCTGTGGTTTGTTGTGATGCTCTCATTTTCACAGTATTGAAAGCGTTTTACGTAGGATGTGTGCGGCGTATAGTAGTTCTATTTTCTGTATGTTATATATACTTGTAAATCCTGGTATTTTGGTTACGTATTTGTCTGAATGTTTTTTTTATATCATATCTAATGCGCCTACTATAACAGGAATTGTTTCTGCTTTTTAGGCCCCACATTCGAGTCACCTTTATTTCCAGATCTTCGTATTTTTAAAGTTTCTCCGTTTCTTTTAGAGAAACATTCTCATCTATTGGTATTGATATATCGATTAGAAGGCATTTTTTCTTGATGATCTCTGATAACTATATCAGGCCTATAGGCCTTAATTTCTCTGTGTGTATTGGCATATCCTAAAGTATGGTTGCTTTCTCATTTTATGTGACCTTTTCTGGGGTTTGCCTATATCATCTTGTTTCTGTTGTTATTCCATAGTGTTGGCATAGCTTCCAGTATATATAAGTTCCAACTCTGATGTGTCTGTGAATATATTCCTTCATTGCCAGGACTGGGCAGCCAGACACAATATGATTTATTGTTTCTTCTCCATTACTACACATTCTGCAGTTACTTGTATTTCTTTTCCTTACGTGTTTTTGATGATTTCTGGTGGCAAGGCTTTTGATATTCTGCTGCAATTAAAAGTCGTTCAGTCTCTGCTTTGAGTCCTCAGCTTCTCAGCCATTGTTGGGATTTTGCTTTGTCATTTCTTCTTCTTCTTCTTCTTCTTCTTCTTCTTCTTCTTCTTCTTCTTCTTCTTCTTCTTCTTCTTCTCCTCCTTTTTCTTCTTCTTCTCCTCCTTCTCCACCTCCTCCTTCCTCTCCTGCCCTCCTCCTCCTTCTCCTCTATCCACCCTCTCCTCCCCTCTCTCCTTCTCCTCCCCTCCTCTTCCCATCCCCTTCTTATCCTTCTCCTTCTTCTCCTCCTCCACCTCCTCCTCCTCCTCCTCCTCCTCCTCCTTCCCTCCTCCTCTCCTCTTCCCCTCCTCCTCTTCCTTTGCTCTTCCTTCATCCCATTCCTTATCCCTCCCCTCCCGCCTCTTCCCTTCCCCCTTTTCTTCTTATTCTTTTCTTCTCCTCCTCCTCCACATCCTCCTTCCTCTCTTGCCCTCCTCCTCCTTCTACTCTTTCCACCCCTCCCCTCCTTCTCCTCTTCCCACCTCCTTCTTATCCTTCTCCTCCTTCTCCTCCTCCTCCACTACCACCTCCTTCTCTTCCACCTCATCCTCCTCTTCCTCTCCTCCTTCTGCCCTTCTCATCCCCCTTCTTCTTCTCTCTCCCCTCCTCTTCCTCTTCCTCCTCCTCTTTCTTCTTCTTCTTCTTCTTCTTCTTCTTCTTCTTCTTCTTCTTCTTCTATCGTGGTGTCTTTTTTACCTATTCGAAAATTCCCTTTCCCCTATTTACATTAATGTATTCCTTTCAACATATCGATATAACACACTTTTTGTGTGATCGCTTGTTTGTTTATTAACAAGCACGCCAATAAACACAAATATTGAGAGTTAAATATTCTTCTCACGTCTGCTATCCTATCCTTGCACTTTCGTAATACTTCGTTTAATTTCCTAGCCACACGCAACATTGATTATGATATTTCAGTTTTATCTCGATTGTCACATTCTTTCTGCTAACCAAGCAAAAACAAAAACAAACAAAAAAAGGATCTTCAAATCCTTAATATACAGAATCAAAATTATTTTAGCATTTGTAAATTTTCTATACTCTTACCAGGTCAAATACTGGGTTCGATGGTAAACCACTTGGGATTGAGAGGCTTGAGAAATTGAGTTTTTTTAGGGGGTACAGTTTGAGGAAAGATATATATGGTTACACAATATATATATAGGCTCAGGAGTAGCTGTGTGGTAAGTAGCTTGCTTACCAACCACATGGTTCCGGGTTCAGTCCCACTGCATTGCACCTTGGGTGTCTTTCATACTATAGCCTCGGGCCGACCAAAGCCTTGTGAGTGGATTTGGCAGACGGAAACTGAAAGAAGCCTATCGTACTCACACACACATACATATATATGCACGCGTGTGTGTGTGAATATGCGTGCATCTGTGTTTGTTTTTGTCGTCCGTCACTGTCTGAAATCGGTAATGATGTATTTATGTATCCGTAACTTATTGGTTCGGCAAAAGAGAACGTTAGAATGATTATCAGGCTTAATAATAAGTACTGTGGTGTACTAAAAGGCGGTGCTTCAGCATGGCCGCAACCAAATGATTGAAACAAGTAAAAGATAAAAAGTAGTGTATCTTTTACTGCATTGTCTAATGTACGCTTTCTTTCTTAAGACATTAGAATATGACTGAGGGCGATGCGGCTGATATTTCTAGCGTGTTGAAAGACTGCGTAGTCTCTCTGTCGGCTCTATTATGTTATTGGATGTTATTTGAGATTGTTGCTAGAAATAGCAGTCAAACATTCCCCAAATTACACCTTATTATACTAGATGTTGTTATTTTGTAGCATAGGTCGGTTTTGATCCAAATTTAATAGTTTTTCAGCTGTGAACAACGGAATTGTTTTGGGCATTATGTATCTAAGAGTACATTATCAATATGTTATCCCATACTTAAAGCAATCAGTTGTGATTTGAAGTAGATTTGACTGCCACTTTTAGTGGCTCGAGCAATCTATTTAGGTTCCCTCGTGGCTTTAATCTAGAGGATGATGAATAAATATTCACCGATGTAGGTGTTAAGGGTAAAGGGGTAAAGACCCCCTTCAGTCATGAATGGCCATGAGATTGCACGTAGAAAGTTCGCCTCCTAGGTACAGGTCCGGGCAAAGTTGTTAATGGAGGATCAGCAGTCGCCCATACATACCCCTCTCCATGCCACTGATGTTATCCAAACGAAAGGCAAAGGCCGAAACAGCTTTACACCAATGACTTCGCAGCTCATTTCTACCGCTGACTGAGCTGGAGAAAGGTGGAATAAAGTGTCTTGCCCAAGAACACAACACACAGTCCGGTCTGGGAATCGAACTCACTACCACATGATTGTGAGCCCTGCATTCTAACCACTGAGCTGTGTGCCTTCACATTGGGAGCAATCATTCAATAATTCTATGGGAAAGGCACGAATGCTGCGGCAGTATCGTTTCCTCACTGCATATCCAGATTAAGGAAAATGTATGTCGTTTATGCGGTGAAAGATGCTAAATGGCAATAAACAAGTTCCCTTCTCTAGCATCATTACCACCTTCCTCATAACCAGTTTATGACACTTTAATCATATAAAAATATTTGGGTGGTTAAGTGAAAACCAGAATCACTTTATGATACACAAGTATAACGACTAGAGATATTTGCATGACATTTCTTTAGCATAACGAATCATTAATATTTGGTTGGTCTTATTGACTTGAAGCGCCGATGGAATGGAGGTTTGTGATATTCATGACATTTTGAGAGATAATGCTTTCATTAGAAACGGAGCCAGAAAGAGATCACTCGTTCAACATGTACTAGAAATGCCATTAAAAACCGTAGTAACTGTATAAATATAAAACCATGACAATAATTAGTTTAGCGAAGCATATTATATGCTGAAAAGAACTTAAGTCTTGTTAAGGATGCTATGAAAAGTTATCGAGTAAAAGAGACATAAATATGTAAAGACCTGTTACTGGATCGCTAATCTTCGCCAGTTTTCGCTTCACACCTTGCTATTAGATATAAATGCTCAATAGAGGAGAGATGTTAAGAAGTGGCGCTGTTTTTGTTTCTCTCTCATTGGGTGAGCAAGAAAGAGTACAATAAAGACGACGATAATGACGGTGATGGTGATGACATCTTTATTGGCGACAAGGACCTAGGGATTAATGCAAAGTATGTGATACAGTTGGGTTACAAAAATTTGTGGAGGTGTACATTTACAATAAAGATAGGCTGAAATGGAAAAAAAACACACGCTATACAACATGAAAAACAAGTTAAATGTTTAACAAAGGCACCCATCCACAAAAAGAGAAAAAGTCGCCATCTTGGGAGGATCAGATCAACATTGAACTTTGATTCCGGTTACATTTTGCTCCGGTAATTGCTTACTTTCTCCCGACTGCAGCTGAGAGGAAGACTTCACAATAATCGATTTTCTCGGCCTCGTATATTTCGAATTCAGATGGTAGTATTTTCGGTTTTAAATGAGCTGTGAGACCTCTCACATCATTTGAAGAGGAGTGCGCCATTAGCCGAGTGCGCAAGAGGCCAGCAATTTCAGGTTGAGGTAAGTCGATCACATCGACCCCAGTGTTCAACTGGTACTTATTTTATGGAGCCCGGAAAGATGAAAGGAAAAGTCGACCTCAGCGGAATTTGAACTCAGAACGTAAAGGCATACGAAATACAGCTAGACATTTTGCTCTGCGTACTAACGATTCTGCCTGCTCCCTACCTTAAGTAAATATAAAGAGCATATACACGTTATTATACTAGTATGTTTTCCCTAAAATTCCTTTATTTTGGAGATTCGATAGGATACGACCTTTATTTCCTCTCCAGTCAGTACAGTTGGCTTTTTGTCACCATTTAATTTTTCAACAGTTGTATAAGGTTGTCGCTATTCCTTTTGAGAACTGAAAAGTTCAAGTTCTGTGAGCAGTCATTGCTTCTTTGCCCAGCGGTTTCGGGGAACACGCTATCTTTGGTTTCCTGTTTTGTTCCTTCTTTTTCCTTTCTGTGCTTTTCGAAGGTTTTTCCATTTTCCTCCAGTTCTATCTCCTCCCTAAACACCATAAATCGATAAGTCGGAACTACTGATTGGTGCCTCTAGTCTGCCCCATAACTCTGGCTGACCCTGTGGTGGATGGGAAACTGGCACTTTCTAACATGTGCCATTAGCAAAACCAAGGTATGCGTTAAGAAGCCATAATTGCTCGCGAGTGACAGCTGACTATTGTTTTTTTTATTTTCCAGGCTAGCAATTGATCAGAAGACTATGCTTAAATGCGTTCTAGGCAAGACGATTCAATGTACAGTTAGATAAAAGGGAATCTCGGCAAACTGTTTTCGTCAGTAAGACTTTTATTATTTGTAAAATTTACAGAAAAAGTACGGTGGAATTATTGTGGGGTCTGGAGTATCGAACGCTTTCTTCAGCGTAAAGATGACGGGAGGAAAACAAAAACAAAACAGCAGAGTTTTACCACCAGTTCCCCGTACATAGAGGATGTACAATTCCGTTGGCTTTAGTTTATTCCCCACCTGTTATCTTTACCCTGAAGGAAGAATCCGTACGAAATATTTGATATTCCAATTCCAGCAGCAATTTCACTGTATACTTCTTGTTGCCTTTTCCAAATACAATTTAGATGCAGTGTACCTTGAATTACATCTGTAAACGTATCATTTCTTTTTTTGAAGACGGCTAGGTACGGTGTAAGGGAGATTTAAGAGATGTTCGTTTATCTGTTCTTTATTATGAGGGATTTAGATATAGAGATGCCTGGAATCTAAGCCGACTGCTATGATAAAATGAATGATTGTTCATTGGTGGGGGTGGTGTTGTCGGTGGCGGTAATAAGAGGAAGAGGTGATTTGGCATAAAAGAATGGAGTACAGGGAAGTAACAGAGGAATTGCAACAGTGGGATGAGAACGGAGGGGAAGGAGTGTGCGTGCGTGCGCGTGTGTGTGTATATATGTGTGTGTGTGTGTGTGGTGTGTGTGTGTGTATTGGACAACGCGAAGTGTTGGTAGTTTGGTCAGAGGACAATAAATTAAGCGGTGCCCAGCGGATACTTTTTTCATACAGAAATAAATACACATATACGCGTACACACACGCACACACATACACATACAACTATGTGAGAGTAACTACGCATACATATAGAAAAATTCATTGAGTAATATAATATATTATAATATATAATATTATATATTATAATATAATATATAATATAATATAATATATGGCAAATAATATATATATGTTTTATTTATATTCCTGAGCGCCATACTAATACAATTGTTTGTTTGTATTCCACCTGCCTTCGTCTTTTGTTTATTTTCATAAAGCTTCCCGTTATATATTATATATATATATATATATATATATATATATATATATATATATATATATATATATATGTGTGTGTGTGCATGTGTGTGTGTATTTCGTTTATGGATTTGGCTTGCAAGATTCTTTATATGAGTTCGTGTGTTGAAGCATATTCTGTTGTGTCTGGGGAGAGTCATTTTCTTTTTGTGCCTTATAATGTAACACAGTCAACGGTAAAATTTCCACTTATTTCTTATTTTTCTTTTCCTAAAATTTTCGTTGCGTCTTGCAACCGTTTCAATAGTCTTGACTCAAAAAGAAAACGACTCTCCTCAGACACATCAGAGTATATATATATGTATATACTCATATACACATACATATAAATATATACATACACAGAATTTTTCTTAACGTTCTTTTGTATGCGTTCTACGAATTTAACCAATTTTGGATTGCGTTAATAACGTTGTGTTAAAATATATTTTCGAGTGTTTTTCTGCTTCTCTCGTTTAATACAATTAAACGAGAGAAGCAGGTTTTCCCTTTTGGGATTACCGTTGCTTTTTGAACTGTTATACAACTTTTGCAGTTTTCTGTGTCTTCTAGACACATTGCCTGCTTTAGCAGGTTCGTCTTTTGTACTAATTCTCCCTGCTTAGGGACGAATTGTGTTCCTATGTGGAAATATTTTACACAATCAATACAACATGGAAGTTGATGCCTCCCAGTATATATATATATATATATATATATATATATATATATATATATATATATATATATATATATATATATATCCAGACTACTTCTGTCAACGACTCTTTCACCACCGACTCGGACTCCAAAGTCACATTCGGCACAAACATCAGCCGAAGAGACTGAATAGAAACTGACGAACCCAATGCTCGGATACAAGCTGGAGCCGACAATAGTATAGTTAGTTAGACAAGTAGAAACACGATTATCTATGACTGACTTCGCCGACTTCCCGAAGACTCAGCTTCCTACGTCATAGTATTTGTAACGACAGCACATACCACTCGTCATGTGGAAGGGGTATTCTAATATGATAATTATTATCCCCATAACAGTGTTATTAGCTGAAACGCTTCAAGGACTGAAGGACCTTTGTTTACTGCTGATGCTTTATCACTGACAAGAGCGTTAGTACGAAACTCTTAGCCTTTAAGGTATTATAGATTCTCGGTGAATAATATACATGCAAACATAATACATACATACAAACATACGTACATACATACACAGATAATACATACATATATATATGTTTATGGATATATGTATAAATATATATATATATACAGAGAGAGCGAGAGCGAGAGAGAGAGAGAGAGAGCGAGAGAGAGCGAGAGAGAGAGAGAGCGAGAGAGAGAGAGAGATAGGTTGCTTTGTAGTCATCGTTCGTTATTGTTTCAAGTCCGTGTGAATCAATGCATTTGCTGAATTTATTCGCTTTTCAAGGATTATTTTTAATGGAATGAAAATAAGTAGTATTCCTGGAAGCCGCTACGAATTGCACACTAGATATGTGGCTTGGAGTCACATTCTGCAAGAAGCTGGAAAAAAATATAATGAAAACTTACAGCATTTACTTAAATTGTTTTACCGAGCAAAATCAATTTCTCTTGCTGTATTTGTTATTTTATCTTTTGTACATCTGCTTTCAGTATCAGTCGGCTGCACCATGTCCAAAAAAACAAAAAACCAAACATATCTAATTCTCAGTTTTGTCAATTCAACTGGAATACACGCGCCATCGAGTCGCACAGTTCATTGAGAGAGAATCATTGATCTTACTGTATACTTTGGATGTTTTCGAGTGTATCTCTCAGCTTATACGTACATACAAACATACTTATATATAAACACACACACATGTATATATTTATGAATGTATATAAATACGTATGTCATATATAATTAAGCGCACATACATATGTACACATATATAAGTATATATATAACCCTTTATAAGTAGACATATACATACATGTCTGTATACGTAGACATATGCATACATACACACAGATATATGCATACATGTATACATACGTTTATACATACTTACATACATACATACATACGTACAAAAATGTATTAATTTGAATCAGCAGAACCACCTTCCCAGGTGGTTTTCTTGTTTATGCAATACATATAACTTCTTATCTTTTAATATATTATCTCATAGGTTGTGATATATATATATATATATATATATATATATATATATATATATATATATATATATATTATATATATATATGTAATGTATATATATATAATATAATATATATATGTATGTATGGTGCATATATATATATATATATACATACATATATATATATATATATATATAATGTGTGTGTGTGTATGTATATATATATACATGTATATATATATGTGTAATATATGTATTATAATACGTATATATACATATATACGTGATATATATATATATATTATATGTATGTACACCTGTACACATATATGTTTTATATATATAATATATATATATATGTCCTCATCTGTCTGTATATGTATATGTACATGTGAGTTCATAACTATATATATATATATATATATATATATATATATATAACGGTATATGTCCAGTGAGACCATAACTAACTTTTTAAAAAGATCAAACCTATAAAATTATGAAAGAGAAACATAAATTAGTGAAACAACGCAAACGGTTATGCGAAATATTAAATAAATAGATAAATGAATATGTAAATAAATATGTAAATAAGTAAGTAAATAAATAAATAATAGGAAAATAGCTTTAAAGTATTTAATAGTTGTTGAAAATGTTCAAAAGCTGAAATCTATAACAGTGTAATGAGAAAGTACGTTGGTTCTAACTAAATAACTGAATGGTGGTTTAAATGACAAGACTCATTGGTAGAGTTTGCGATACAGCTGTGTGATGGTTTGAATGGCTCAACTCAATTGTGGCTTAAATGATACTGGTCACAGGTTGTTTAACTGACTCAGCTCAGTGGTGGTATAAATGACTCAGCTGAGTTGTGGTTTATCTGATGCTGGTCCAGGGGGTGGTTTAAATAACTGACCTCAAGGTAATCATTACACCCAGTCCTTTCTGCCAGAATGTCTGCTTTCTAGAATTATCTTTGTTTTAACTGCAACTGTCATCGGGAAACCATCCAAGGAAAACATTAAATAACTGTCTCGAAAGGATTGCCAGAGTCATGGACTCATCCTTTTACATCGGAATGAGTCATTAAAAAATAAAGTAAAAAAACAAAAAAAAAAAACGATACAAACTCGAACATGAAACTACAATAATAAATAAACTAAGAGTTATTAGAGAATCGATAGTATTTTGTGAAGGCACTATCGTTTTACTTCAGGTTGATCATATTGGAAAGGAACTTTTCAAATCATGTATACACACTTACATACGTGTGTATGTATTTATGTACGTATACATACATACATACATTTTATATATATATATATAATATATATATATATATATATATATATATATATACTATATATATATATATAATATATATATAATTTATGTATATGTATATGACGAAGGCAAGCAAGCTAAAACATCGATGTTACTATCAACCTTCCGTCCTTTTAAAATCTAATGAACATGAACTCAATTTAATGAGTTTTATATCAAATTACTTTTATATGTACCTTGACATAAACGCACGAGCGCGCGCACACACACATACACACACGCACACACACACACACAGACGCACACACTCTCTCTCTCACACACACACATATGATTTTCCACCTTAGTCATTTCTATGAAACTATATCTTACCTATCATTAAATATCTATTTTATCTTACTGTGTAAATTTTGAATCGAATACGAAAAAAAAAATAAAGAAAAAGAAAAAGGAAAAACAAAACAAACGAAATATATAGAACCAAGGATGAAAAATACTACACAAAAGAAATGGAACGAGGAGTTCCAGTTAGAATGAAGTGCTTTCACCCAGGGTAAATCAAAGAACGGACACAAATCCAGGATTACTCCGACCCCGAGGATCACTCCGACAAGCGCCTTGCCTCAAATATATTCTCCGGCCCACGGTTACCAATTGTCGCCACTCTCACTTACTTCTCAGTTAATCCATTGGAGAGTAACCCCTCTTCTTTCAGCCTTATCTTACTCTCCAACTGGAACTTAGAAAAGTTGATGAGGGTTTGGCCAGAAAAGGGAGTGGCTTAATCGTTTCCATTCCATCTTGTCCACCATATACCCATGAAACAGAGGAAAGCTTTTCGGTCGAAGAGAAGCGATGGGCCTATAAATTCACCTGATAGTCAGATTCGTCTTACACGTGACAGCAACTACCCAACATAACTCCACAAACCAGCAATACTCGGATACCAGGCATGTGCATATTGAACCGTTTCTTCGATTAGCGTACATTTTATATAAGGCATGTTAAGGCCATTAAATGCACATATAGAGCTTGAATAAACCAGAAATACCTTGGATACACACACAGAATACTGATTCCTGGAAATTATCCACATCTCTGGGCTGAAATTTCTCCAAAATAAACTAATTTGTTGATCGTTTATTCAATGTCCCATTGCCTTGTTGTAACCCTTGTGTTCCGCTGACCCATATATTGTGGAATGTTCCTATGTCATGCACTAACGCAGTTTTCGGCTCGCATTATTCTCAACATTAAAGAGAAAGTACACAGTCTAATATATCCTTCCTCAACCGACAGAAATCCGCAGTATTCCACGTACCGGTCAAGCTTCTTTTAGTTGCTCATTTAAGGGCAAACTGAAAAATCCCTCCGTTTTTTTTTTTAATTAGAAGAACCTTGTTACTTTTGTCTTACCCTCTTTGTTGATGAAATCGTCATGCAAGGAGGGATAACATTTTTGGAACATACTTGTTTCGCATCGTTTTTTTCTTGTCTGAGGTTGGGGGTGGATGGACCATCGCATTTCAGAGTTACTTTTTGGCAGATATCATTGCCAAAATAATTTATTATTTTTGCTAACTTTTTCTCTGTGTTTTGTCGTTTGTGAAGTTGCTATTTTTGTGTTGTATAAATGTCTGTGTTTTTGCGTGGTGAAGTGTAATTTTTCTTTTTGTTTGTTAGATGTGTTTTATGAATTAATGTTTGTTCGTATTATTAAATATTCGAACAGCTGTTCGAAGCTCTTCAAGACTTGTAAACCAGACAACGAAGACTTGTTATACAATCAAGCGGATATACACAAACTAAAATAAAAAAAGTTCAACGACAAATCATATTTTTTTCCAAAGGCAAAGTAAAAGTGGTGAATGTTCAACTGATTCAAAGCGTAATCCTCCCCCGCCAAACGATGTTTTTTCTTTTATTAAATACAAACGCGGTAATTAGAACACGAAATTCCTCAACAACAAAAGCAACGACGACGATGATAATGACGATGTCGACAACAACAACAACGAGAATAATATTCATAATTCTTTCGAATTTTAGAATATGACTATTTTATGACTATTTTTTCGGCCCTGAAAGGTTGAAAGGCAAAGTTGCCCTCTACAGGATTTGAACTCAAAACGTAAACGGCTGGAAGAAATGCCTCTTAGCTTTTTGTCCGACGCTCTGACAATTCTTCTTGTAATACTATATTCGTTTATTTGTCACAGAGGCATCTGATGAAAGAGGCAATTCAAGGATAGTTTACAATTTGTGTGAGTATTTACATAAAAAAGAGGGACAGGAAGGAAAAGGAAGGGGAGATAAGACAGTATGCATAATATACAAAATTTATAAACACATGGATGAAACTAAGGTCAGTCAAAGTACACAAAGGCCCAAAATCACTCTGATCACCAAAGTCTTAAACCTACTCAACTGTTGTTCTGTAATCTACAGGTATATATTTAGTGTAATTCTATTGACTCAGAACATTTTTACCAGTAGCCCATATTTTGATATATTTGCTGGGAAAGAACCTTTCACTTTCCTTTCGAAGTGGAAATTGAAAAAGTTGACAGAAGAGAAAGGTATCCGTCTCCAATCCGTTCACTCTCTTCCACTGCTCACTAACTAGCCCGCCATAGCGACTAGACAGAGCAACACTGCTTGCCCACATTGGACTCAGCCGATAACTGGATTTGCTCAACATGCAACAACAGCTGTTCGACAGATTTATAATATAGACACAAGGCCAGCAATTTTGTGGCCGATACCATCGACCTCAGTACATGGTCGGTACTCTCTTCTATAGGTCCCAGGCAGGTTAAAAGAAAAGGTTGAGCTGGGTGAAGTTTAAAATCAAACTATAAAAAAACAATAATTTATAACATTGGCACAAGTCCATACATTGGGAGGATGGAGGGCTAGTCGATTAAATTGACCTATGTAGGTAACTTTTACTTCATTTTATCGTCTTTCGATTGATGAAATCTTAAGTTGGCATCGGTGAAATTTGATCTTAGGACGTTATGAGCCAGAACAAATACTGTACACATTGCGTGTACACTCATACACGCGCGCTTACACACGTTCACACAAACTTACACACACTCACGCTTACATATACAACACTCTCACACACGCAGTTATGCACACGTATATATATATATATATATATATATATATCTATATATATAATATATATATATATATATATATGTATAAGTTCTTAATACTAAAATCTACAAAAAATATATATATTCATGTATATACATATATATGTATATATATATATATATATATATATATGTATGTATATATACATGTATTTACATATATATATATATATATATATATATATATATATATATATATATATATACGTATATATGTATGTATGTGTGCATGTATGTATACATACATACATACATACATACATACATACATACATACATATATATATATATATATATATATATATATATATATATATATATATATATATATATATATATATATACATATCATAGTAGGGAAAACTGCTTATTAGTTAGTTTAGAGTAACGTTTACTAAAATAAAGAGGTTATTAAAGTCTACACTGTCTAGAAAATTCTCAAAAATTCTAATTTTAATATATTTTTCTTTATCAAAATGTGGTTTTCATGTTTCTTAAATTATTGAAAATTTCAACAACTGAAAGCTAAATTTAATTCGCTATTATATGCATTTTTTAAGACTGCAACATATCGTTCCCTTTTTGTCTTCTCTCCCTCCCTTTTATTTAGAACTATAACATAAAATCTCATATATTTCCGATAGTTAATTTCTTTGTCAAAACCTTCAATGTCCATGATATCGTAGTTTAGATGATGACGGGAATAAAAATATCATTTCCTGTCTCTGAATACATGTAATTATATGCTTATATGAGTTCTTAACACTAAAATCTACAAAAAATATATTGACGGAAAAGTAATGTAGAAAAAATAAGTTATACAACCACATATATTCGAACCGACAGTAAGTTTTTCAGTATGACATTTTTCTAGTGTATATCAGGAAAATTACTCATAGTGGAAATCAACTGCGTAAAAACTATTTAGCGACTGGGAAAAAAATCGCCCTTTTGAATTTGTTTAATGAATAGATTTAATAAACTGAAATTGCCCAGAGATACCGGCATGAATTTGGAAAAAAAAGACTCCATCAGAAATGAATTTGTTGGTATGGCTGTTCGGTATGTTGTAGACCTTAGAATATACCCACACGAAACCTGCTATTTCTTGCATACTTAGTGATCACGTAGATAGGCTACCTTTGAGTTTGTTTAAAACAGAGAGAGAGAGAGAGATGAAGAGAGAGGGAGAGAGAGAGAGAGAAGAGAGAGGGAGAGAGAGAGAAAGAGAGAGGGAGAGAGAGAGAAAGAGAGAGGGAGAGAGAGAGAGAGAGAGATATATTAAGGCTCGATAAAATTATCAAAGAAATACTTACAGAGCGAATGGGTACTATTAAACAAAGTTAGAAGGGCAACTAGAAAAAATTCACAAACCTCTCTATATAAACGGCAAAATGTCTGTGTGCGTGTCCTTTATACAAATCCACAATTTTTCAGTTAGAGGGCTCGCACTTTCTATGGTCATTCAAAACCGTCCAAGGGTGGT
>NC_043012.1:9096988-9126988 GCF_006345805.1 Octopus sinensis
GGATGAGCCAGTAAAGAAATGTTCGGCAGTTACCGCGGAAATGCTCTCCGAGCTTTTTGAAAGAATGAAGGAGGAGGGTGGGGTATAAAGATATCACCCTCCTCCAGCGTTGAAGAATTGAGAAGGCGGACAGTTGTTTTCAAAACGTACTGTCCGTCAGCAAGAAGATTCAAACGCTTCGAACAGTGTAAAATTGAAAAGGCCCTCATATGTAAAGACGTAAAGTACATAGCGAGGGGCTGGACATATGGCGCAGTAGAGGCCAGATTTGGAACCGAGGAAAAACCCAAGAGTACTCGGCGAGCTCCCTGAAAACTAAGGAGGTGGTGCCTCTGCCAACCTATATGGGGAGACGAACTGCCCGCATAAAGGTGGAAGAGGTACAACCCGAAATAGAGGCAAGGAAGGTAATGGCCGTCCTGTTGTATAACAAGACGGACAAAATAAAATTCCTTCAAATTACATGCACTGCTCCCACCCCAATTGGCTCGGGCAGAGCAATTCAGCTATTATCCAGGGGGCTCAGGAATACATCAAAATGCTTCCAGACACAGTGCTCTTGAGTGAGGACATTGATCTCAAAATCCATGGCGAAGGGAAGAAGACGACGCGTTGCGAATGTGTCAAAAAGGGCCACATTCGTGTAGACTGCGAAAATTGGCAGAAAAAAGTGGAGCAAACACCAGGCCCTTCGAAAGCTCAAAAAACCCCAACCTGCACACACATTAGCCACAACAGAAACAAAAATTCCCACTCCCCTATTTGTGGTGCCCGCCCCCAAACACGATACATGTACACACTGGTCCCGACAACATCAAATACACCCCCACCTCTAAAGTGGCACCAGAACGTGTAACTCCCCCGGATGACACCATGGAGGTAGTCGAGGGGGAGTTCACAGTAGTTCGGAAACGAACTCATGCACCTTCCCCATCCACATCCTCAAAAAAGAAAATAAGCTCACCACAAATAACAAAAAAGACTTCGCTCCATTGCCCCAGGAAAAGGAAAAAAATGACATGGAAACAAAAATTTTGGTGAAATATAATATAAAGGACCAATACGCTGAAAATATAATTAAAAACCACCATACTACCAAGCTGTTCCCACAACATAGGGACCTGAACGAGAGGTGTGCCTGGATAGGGTAAACCCTATACAGGCAACTGAAGGAGAGGCATCCAAAGACCATTAGGAGGATCTTGGACCTGCTTAGTTACTTGAAGAAGGAGGAGAAGGAAGTGGCTGCCTCACATGTTGTGAGGTCAGCCCCAACATCATCAGTTAAGGGTAAATCGGTGAGCTGGCAGAAACGTTAGCACGCCGGACGAAATGCTTAGCGGTATTTCGTCTGTCGTTACATTTTGAGTTTAAATTCTGCCGAGGTCAACTTTGCCGTTCATCCTTTCGGGGTCCATAAATTAAGTACCACTTATGCACTGCGGTCGATGTAATCGACTTAATCCCTTTGTCTGTTCTTGTTTGTCCCCTCTATGTTTGTCCCCTTGTGGGCAATAAAGAAATAACATCATCAGTTAAGGGTAAATAGAACCCTTGCATTTTCTAGGCATTAGATGTTTCACTGTCGCATATTACCCAAATTTTAATTCCATATTTCCCTGGTTTTGAAGGAATATATACCCAGAATGGGCAGCGCCCTTTGATTGAAACTAATTGTTCATTAACTGTCATGCATGAACTTGGAACATATCCATCTTGTAAATTCTGATTCCACATTTCAAATACTTCTCTTATGGGCTCCGATTTATCATCACTTCTCTTTTTTCTTCTTGCACTAGCATCATCAAAATGCAATACTTGTAAAATATGTTGAAATCTTCCCCGGCTCATGATTTTGTTGAATACTGGGCGGCCATTTTTCTGACTCCATAACTGTGTGACATTTTCATGTTTAGATTTATAAACACCTATAAGAATAATCAATCCAATAAATTTCTTTAGTTCAATGTGATCAATTTTTCCCCATTTATCTTAGTAAACAACTTGACCTTCAAAATTTTCCCATTTACGGATTACATCAAGAAGATTCAGACGCATAAAGATAGTAAAACATATTTCAATGCTATCGCAATACCTAAAACCAAAACGGGATGATTCACATTCTTGGCGCACAATATTGCAAGATTAAGTTCTTACTGCTGCTTGAGTAAGAGGATTAGAATGCCAAACTTCTTACATTATTTACATTATTTACACTCGACAGATGTTTGCCCTCATCTTGTTTGTTGTTAACACACCGTTTCGGCTGATATACCCCCCAGCCTTCTTCAGATGTCTTGGGAAAATTTCGAACCTGAATTCTCATTCCTAAGGTATTTTTCGATATTATTATTACTGTTGTTGTTGTTGTTAACCACTACGCCATATGTCCGTGGGCAATTATGGAGTGTATTTTAGAGCTTATAATTCTAATATTTTTCTATCCTTCCTTAATATCGGTTACTATATGCTGCTCATATCTGCACTCAGTCTGCTTAGGAGGTTATTGTGTCCTAGCATATGTGCTGCTTCTTTTAGTTTTCATATTTTCCACTGGTGTTCGCTGTCTATTATTTTAGCTTCATCTCACAGGGAGAGGTGGTCTCCATTTTTCCATACATGATGAGCTATACCTGATTTATCAATATCTCCTCGTGTCATAGCTTTGCGATGTTCGTCTACCCTTATTTTGAGGGGGTAGCATGTTTCGCCTTTGTATAACCTACCACAGCTGCATGGGATGGAGTACACGCAGTCTTTGGTCATATTCTCTTCTATTGGTGGTTTTACTCGGAGATATTTGTGAAGTGTTGTATTACTCTTGAATACTGTCCCTATGTCATATGGGCTGCATATCCTTTGTATCTTTTCGGAGAGGCCTTTCACATAGGGTAGACAGACCGTGGACAGTTTATTGGCCCCATCCTCTCTCTTCTTCATAATTGGAGTAGATAGTATACTTTTGGGGTAGTTGTTGCTTAACAGATCATTATTGAGCTTAATCATTTCTTCGTGGTGTGTATCACGATCGCTACTTATATTCTTTGCACGATGTTTTAGGCACTGAGCAATCCCTTTCTTTACACTGTATGTATGGTGGGAATTGAAGTTGACGTATCGTCCAGTAAAGGTCGGCTTGTGGTATACGGATGTCCTGAATCCATACTTGGTGCGTGTCATTAATACAGTGCCTAAAACATCGTGCAAAGAATATAAGTAGCGATTGTGATACACACCACGAAGAAGGAATTTACGTGTATTCTATACCGTATTTTGAAGTCTTTGGTACTTCCTATATATACCCTAGTTTGCTGTTTTTCATTTGTCACTGTACATTTATATATTACACTTTTGCGTAGATATAGACCGACAAGCGGACATAATTCAGGGTTCCTACAATTACATACTTTTGGCTTCCTATCTATACTTTTAATTTTATAAATGTTATTTGGAGTTGTGTTAGGTATACTATGATCTGGGCTTTTATTAAGTTGAAGTTGAATTTTATTTCTGCTTGTAGGTGCAATAATTGAACCCAAATTCGGCGTGGTAGAGTAAGATAATTTTATAGTATTTTTGTTAAATATAGGGTAGCATTTGTGTTGCTTGGGGAAATTTAGTTTAAGAATTTTGAAGAACTGTTTTGGTAGATTTTTAACTCTTAGCAAAAAAGGAGGGCAAACCATATACTTTGTCTTTTCCTAGATTTAGAGTGAGCTACCCCATCTGGATGTTTGGGCATAGAGGGAGCATGCTTATTAACATTTTTAGTATTGGGATTATAAAATTTAATAGGGTTAATGACAGGTCTTCTTATAGGTTTATAATTTAATGAGGGGGTTATTTTAATCATATAAAAGTTACTATGAGGTGTTAAATTAGCTAATTTAGTTTTGAGTTTGGTGTCAGGGATGTAGAAAATACGAATTTTTAAAAGAAATGTCTTTCTATATTTCATTATTTTTATCTATATTTTTATCTATACTCTATTATGTTCATATATATATATATATTTATATATATATATTTGTCCATGCATTGGTCAATCATCGATGAGGCCCCACCATACAATACTATTACCGGCGATGTCGACTGTGTATAAAATAATCGTGCATGATCCTTCGCATTTTTAATTCCACTGTTTTCAATAAATTTTCTGAACCTATTCATTCGTGTAACCATATTTATTTGTCCATGCATATTTTTAGCATTCATATATATATTTTATATTTCTATATCTTTATATTCCGAATGTATTAATATATGTTTTAGATTGGACAACTCTATCATAATTAAATCCGTATATCTGTGTTTCAATCGTAGTCTGCCTAATTTGATTATCTTCTATGTATCTTTTATACTTGTCTAGCGTCTCGGGTCTGACTCGAGCACATCCATGCTTTCTATACTTTCCAAAAGAATATATATATATATATATACACATACACACAAACACACATGCACATACTCACACACGCGCACACTCACACATACACACACACACACACACGCATATATATATATATATATTCATTTATTCTTTAATCTTTTACTTGTTTCAGTCATTTGGTGGTGGTAGTGGTGGGGGGGGGGAGCAAACACAGATATACAAACACACACACACACATATACGACGGGCTTCTTTCAGCTTCCGTCTACCTAATTCTCTCACAAGGCTTTGATCGACCCAAAGCTATAATACAAGACACTTGCCCAAGATGCCACGCAGTAGGATTGAAACCGGAACCATGTGGTTGGGAAGCAAGCTTCTCACCGCTTTTTGTATATAGTTGTAAATAGTTGTAGTAGCAGTAATAATTTTAAAGTAATGTTTAGATTGGCAGTTGTACGGATATAATATTAATCGTATTTAAAGCAAAACCAAATCAGAACTAATCTTCTCTCTGTATTTATTAATCTTTATAATGACTCAACACAAGCTCTAATCTTATATTTTCATGAACAAAAAAGCGAGACGAATGTATCAGATCATTTCTTACAGAAGTCTTAGTTTTATTTACAGAGGGTGGTGGTCAGTCGACGAAATCGACCCCAATACTTGGCTGGTAATATATATCATCTGTCCTGGAAGGATGAATGGCACGCTGACCTCTACGGGATTTGAACCTAGAATA
The DNA here is from genome assembly GCF_006345805.1 of Octopus sinensis. Classification (NCBI taxonomy): domain Eukaryota; kingdom Metazoa; phylum Mollusca; class Cephalopoda; order Octopoda; family Octopodidae; genus Octopus; species Octopus sinensis. Next base: position 9,102,124 of record NC_043012.1, read on the forward strand.
TAAAAATCCATAAAGTACTGCAAAGTATTTACCCGACTCTCGATCGATCCTACCGGTTCGTTAACCTTAACTGAATAGTGTCGAGTGCGAAATATCTCTACCACACCAATTAGGCATCGGTTCAGACATCCGACTCCCTTTTCTTCTAATATTTCACATTTTTGGCATTGGAAATTGACCTTGATTTTTTTCCAGGAAACCTAATTTACTGCCAAAGAAAGGACAGGCTGGGGGTCGGGAGGAATTAACATATGTTATTGCCAAGAATATGATTCGAGTGAATCGAAGCAGTTTGCTGATGCTACAGGAATAATAACGGTTTCTATTAAAGAAGCAAAGTATCACATACCGGTTTCAAATTTTGGCACAAGGCCAGCAATCTTGGGTGTGGAGCTAAGTCAATTACATCGATCCTAGTACTCAACTGGTACTTATTTTATCGACCTTGAAATGATGGAAGATAAAGTCGACGTCATCGGAATTTGAATTTAGATTTTGAAGACGGACGAAATGCCGCTAAGCATTTTGTCCGATGTGCTAATTATTTTGCCAGTTCGCGCCTTAACAAGCCAGGTATCAAATATTGTCGATTTAAGAGTCCTCAGTATTAAGTTGATTCATAGGTTGTTAACTACGGAAAGATGGAAACAAATTGATCTTAGATTTGAACTCATAGCTTAAAGGCATTTAACCGAATCTATTACTTTTTACTTCCCTTAAACCGTACTAATAAGTATTTTTAACACAGTAGTAAGCCATCAATTCAGAGAGGAGTAATTAGTCAATACCATCGACCTTAGTATTTGACTGGTACTTTATTCTATGGACCACACAAAAATGAAAGGCACAGTTGACCTCGACGGGATTTGAACTCAGAACGTAAAGAGTTGAAACAAATAGAGCAAACCATTTTGTCTCACACTCGATAGATTCTGCAAATTCGCTGCCCTTCTAATAATACCGATCATAAAAATCGGTTTTATCTTTTATTTGTTTCAGTCATTAGACTGAAGCCATGCTGGGGCACTGCCTTGAGGAATTTTAGACGAACTAATCAACCCCAGGACTTATTTTATATGGTACATATTCAATCGGTCTCTTTTTCCAAACGGCTAAATTATGGGGATGTAAACATACCAACACCAGTTGTCAAGCGGTGGAGGGGACAGAAACTCACACACACACACACACGATGGGCTACGAAACCCACTCACAAGGCTTTGGTCGGCCCGAGTTTATAAGAGAAAAAAATTGCCCAAGGTACAACACAGTGGGACTGAACCCAGAACCATATGGTTGGGAAGCAGACTTCTTACCATACAGCCTGGTTGCATATTTCTAACATAAGCACAATATTTCAAATACCCGGGGAGAATTAGTCAATGAAATTAACACCAATACTTGACTGGCATTTCACTTTTATCAATTCCGAACGAAAGGAAAGGTGAAGTGGGCGTGATCCGAACCTAGAACTTAATGAGAGTACAACAAAGCATTTTCCCATCGCCCTAACAGTTCTGGCAAATTAAAACAAACCGATCGTATTTAATGACAGGCATAACAGAAGCCAGATACAAAGAATATAATATTTGCAATGTAATGTGCAGAACGGAAATTGTAGTGAGATATTTGCTTGTTGTATAAATAGTATTCCGATAATGTGATTAGTATTTTGTCTTACTGATTAATCATTTTATATTAGGTTCTTAATTAAGTCATTTATTGATAAAGTTGAAATTACATTTTGAAGATATGTACTCAATTAAGTCTCCTCAGAATCCATAGATGAACCATCTAAGATTGGTGATTCAAAATACTTCACAATTTCTGCAGAGAGCTCACTCTGTAAATTTAATGATCAATACACAAAGGAATTTGCCACTCTGTAGCGTTGATATTGTGGAGGCACATGGCCTAGTGATTAGAGCAGTGGACTCGCGGTCGAGGGTTCGCGGGTTCGAATCTCAGATCGGGCGATGTGTAATTAGTCAATACCATCGACCTTCTGCTCCGGCAGAAGGTAATGGCGAAATTCTGCTGACTCTTTCGCCACAACTTTTTCTCACTCTTTCCTCCTGCGTCTTTCAGCTCACCTGCGACGGACCGGCGTCCCGTCCAGGTGGGGAACCTATACGCAAAGGAAACCGGAAAACCGGCCCTTATGAACCAGGCGTGGCTCGAGGACGAACGAACGAACGAACAACAACAACAGCAGCAGCAGCTTTGATATTTCCCACGACCTTCCCCTACAGTTATGTGTATGAAGGCTAATTTAAAGCGCCATGTAATTCTCTCAATAAAACTACTGATCGGCACAGCACATACACATACACACATGGACGTGTGTGTATGTGTATGTACATGGTTCCAGTCTCGTTAGGGGACAATGGTGATTTCAAATTAGGGCTCATAATGTTTATCGTTTAGTAAATTAAAGGTTTATAACACATTCTGTTTTTCTATGAGATCTTTCTTTTATCTTTTACTTGTTCAGTCATTTGACCGCGACCATGCTGGAGCACTACTTTGAATTTTTAGTGGATTGAATTGACTCCAGTACTTATTTTTTTGAGTCTGGTACTTATTCCGTCCATCTCTTTTACCGAACCGCTAAGTTACGGGGACACAAACACACCAGCGCCAGCTCTAAAGCGGTGGTGGGGGTAAAACACAGACACAAAGACACAGACACACACACATACATACATATAAGCGTACATAGATACACACATACATACAAATATACATAGATACACACATACATACATATAAGCATACATAGATACACACATACATACAAATATACATAGATACACACATACATACATACAAACATACATAGATACACACATGCACACATGCAAACATACATGCATAAATACACACACTCACACACTCGATGGGCTTCTTTCAATTTCCATCTACGAAAACCACTCACAAGGCTTTGGCCGAGCCGAGGTTACACCAGAAAAAGATTACCCAACGCACCACACAGTGGGACTGAACCCGGAACCATGTGGTTGGGAAACAGACTTCTTACCACACACACACACGCACACACACACACACACACACCACACACACACACACACACACATTAACGGTTCAGCATAATGAAATAATATATAATATAATATAATATAATATAATATAATATAATATAATATAATATATATATATATATATATATATATATATATATATATAGTTAATCCAAACAAGAAAGCACAAAAAACACAACAACGCGAGGACGTGGAACAAATATAGTATTATTGGACGCTCAGTAAAGAAGGAGGGTTTAACGTTTCGAGCGGAGCTCTTCGTTGGAAACATAGGAGAAGGAAAGATCCAGAGAAGGGAAGACAGAGGAAAAAAAATCGCCAACGGTACACACGAGGTCACATTTTGATATATATGACGGGCTTCTTTTAGTTTCCGTTTGCCAAATCCACTTAAAAGGCTTTGGTGGGCCCGAGGCTGTAGCAGAAGATAATTGCTCAAGGTGCCACGCAATGGGACTGAATCCAGAACCATGTAGCTGGGAAACATGCTTCTTACCACACAGCCACATCAGCGCCTATATGTATGCGCACGAATCCATAACTATATGCTTATCTCTCTCTCTCTCTGTATCTATCTATGTATCTGTCTATCTATCTATCTATCTATCTATCTATCTATCTATCTATCTATCTATCTATCTATCTATCTATCTATCTATCTGTCTATCTGTCTATCTATCTATCTATCTATCTATCTATCTATCTATCTATCTATCTATCTATCTATCTATCTATCTATCTATCTATCTATCTATCGATCGATCTATCTCTCTATCTATTTGTGTTTACGGTCTATAATCCAATTGATATCTAAATATGCGAGATATTTTATTGTGTAGTTTATTTATTCCAAATATTTTGTTGTTCAGTTTTAGAATCGGGTGTTCTTTCCGACATCATTGTGTAAAAAAAAAAAAAAAAAAAAGCGACCGTTTCCATAACAATATGTGTTTATGACGAATTGAAGTTACATTCGTCTTTGATGTGTCGATGTTCGGGTGGCGGTGATGACTTGGCAGCCTCATTATATATAATGTGAAAAGTTATACACACGCTCACACATTGCACATACACACACGAACTCTTACACACAAACACACTGAAATACGCACTCACATGTATATGCACACACACTCACATCTGTATACACACACACACACACACACACATATCTTTATCCTTTGTTTACTTGTAAATATTATAATTTGTATAAACATGCGTACAGTTCTTTATTTAAAGATTTATTTGAAGTTTTATTTAAAGATTCCAAGGACATAATTTCCAATAGACATTCATTAGGATTCAAAGAAGAGGAAAAGAGGACAAGGAGAAATGAGAGAGAGATGGTGAAGAGTTTGTGAAAGAAAGGGACAATGACGTAACAGAAAGTGTGGGTGTTAATGAGAATGATGGAAATAATTCATAATATGACATCAAAATAATTATCAAACAACAGTCTGTCATTCATTTATTTTCCCTCTCCATTGTTTTTGAATCGTTAATTGTAATTTATGTATAAAATATTTTCATTTTCCCTGATTTAAAGAAAAATTCTCAAAAATAACATCAACCACTTGTTTGGTCTTTTGATATTTTTATGAATTAGTTCTTGGTATTTTATATAATGATTGCTAACATAGTGCCTCACCGTCCTGATTTCTTTGCTCTTTGATAGATTCTCAATGTTCTGGATTCAAAAAACTCGGATGGTAATTGTCTTCTTTGTTCAGCTTTTTGTCGTAAAATCACTACAGGACTATATCAGACTTGACTGAATCGATTGTATCCTTACTCTGAATAAACTGACTTAATGTGTTGCCAACGTCTATTATCTTCCCACGATATATATTTTCCAATCAACCGAGACAGAGAAGACTGAAGTTGCTATATTTTACATTGATGTAAGGACCGACAGTCTTGGTAGTAGAGACCATCATTTCTCAGGCAGAAAAATTATTGCTGATGATCTCTTACACCCAAGAGCAAATTTCACGATTGCCTGATCCAATCTGACAGAGTAATTGAGGTAAAAGTAACGTGGAATCTATGATGTTTCAAATCATTGTAATATGTAGCTTCACAAGATAAAGATGCTGTTTTGCATTTGGCAAGAATCGAGATTCTTATAGAAAGCTTGAGAATCAATGCTGGAATTTATACATCTCTTCAACCATTTATTTCCAATGAATCAATAATATATATCAGAGGTTGTTTAGGAAAATTGTTTTTCAGTATAGAAGAGAATGAGAGATCAAGTGGTTTATTCTTCGTCTGGATGGTCGTGGCTGGAACTCATGGGACCATACATGAAGATCAAAAACTAGATAGTATGAAAGGAAACGAAACGTGTCTATGTGTCAATGTATATTTGTGCGTGTATATGTATGTTCGTATATATTCTTTCTTGTGACACAAAGTCTTCCATAATGAACTCCAGTGTAACAATTTGAATTAGCCCTATATGTTATCGGTTGTTTAGCAGAATTGAACTCGGAACATTGATGAAGGTTGGTATATAACATGCAGCTATTAATACAATTTGTTATTCATTGAAGTACAAGTCAACGTTTTCTATATAAATAAAACCATCAGATGTCTTTATTATTCCCAACATGGAGGTAGGAATAAATCGATGCGCAGTTTATAAATAACTGTCTGATGGGGTTTTGTAATGTAAACAATTTAACCTTCTCTGACACTGCCTCTCTCTTTTTCTTAGTCGTTCTCTTTCCTCTTCTTCTCCTCTTCCTCCTTCTATTTCCTTCTTCATTCATCTTCTGCTTCTTCAACAAATGTTGAGGTAATTTCTACTACTTAAATAAAATCACTTCGTTTATTTAGGTGATACTGTAAAAGCTGGAGAATATAAACTCTATAGACTGGACCGTTATATATACCGGGTATTTCCTTTACGGACGTCCGTCGGATGGAAAATGAAACTGTTGGGTCTGAATTGATTCCAAAGTATTGAGACAAGAGCAACAATATTTAAAACTCTACGTTGTTTAATAGCAACTCCACCAAAATATATAAAGTACAGTAATGTACTGTATTATTGTATAATGAAGAATCTCTGAAGAACTGTCATCACTGAGGGTATAATAGAACGTAGTATTCTCCTGTTGCCTTCTCTAAACCTATGAGAGGATTTGTGTTCAATACTATAATAGGAAATAACACTTAACTCATATATTCCAGGGTCGGCTGAAAAAGTTTAAAGGCTGATCAAGATACTCTCATGCAATGTGACCGAATGAGGCTTATTTTCAACATAGTTTCCCCTGCAGTTCACAAAGTTTTTCCATCAGTGTTGCAGTGCGTGGATTCCATTGATGAAGAAACTATCATCCTGTTGGTAAAAAAAAAAAAAAAAGAAAATTGCCAACAGCAGATATGAAGTCATCATCACTGCGATACTGGTTCTCAGCCAAGTATTTTTTCCTGATGGGCAATAGAAGATAGCCAGATGGGGCCAAATTAGGAGAGAAGGAGGGTAACCAATCAGTTCAAAGTCACAGTCACGCACAACGGCCATTGAAACCAACTTGTGTGCTGGAGCATTGTTCTAATGAAACAACACTCCTTTCGTCAGTTTTCCTGGTTATTTGGTCTTGATAACCTTTCGCAACTGTCTCAGCAATTTGATACAGTACTCCCCATTCACTGCAGAGGAAACAAATTTGACCTTCTATAGAGCAGGCGAAGAGTGGTGTTTCCAGTGCATGGATTGTCTCTTTGTCGCTTGCTCATCCTGGCTTATAAAACATTGAAGAAAACCGGCTGGACCTGCCTCAAATAATGTCAGATTTTTCTTTGATATGATCAGCCTGGTGCGCTTTTGGTCAGGTGTCAGAAGGCGTGGAAACCCACGAAACAGAAATCTTCATCATGTCAAGTTTATTGTGCAGAGTAGTCTCAACTCCCTCACAGAATATGCTAAACGGATTGACTATTTGATTTATAATCAATCGCCTGTCAGCCATCAGCAAATGGTGAACACGATCAATGTTTTCTTCGATGGTGGCAGTTGCAGAACGTCCAGTCATTGGGTCATCTCTAAGACTCTTCCTTCTTCTCCTGGATTCAGCAGCCCACTTTTTGCACTGCTGATAAATCTGGAGAATCATCTAATGCCGTAACCATGTCAGCATGAATGTCCTTGGGGCTAAATTCTTTTCCTGCAGGTACTTGATAACATTACAATACCATAGTTTGTCCATTTTCAAGAAAAATCACTATTTGTCACTTTTGAAGTCTTCTCTGAACTGTCTGAATCAGATTACCTGGAATGAAACAATGCCGTTATTAATAAGATTTGAAATTAATGTATTGAAGATTTCATAGCAATATCATCATCTCTTCATAGTCAGCCTATGAACTTTCCAGCCCACCCTCGTATACAGTAAGTTTCGTATGTCTATTTGGTGCCTCTCTACAGACACTAAAACATAAACGCTCACGGTCGTAGTCCAGTGACTGAAACCAGTAAAAGAAGAAAAGAAGAAAAAATATACACTCACACATACCACCCCATATATATATATATGACTAGCGAATGGAAATCGTGCATATAATGACCCTCTGCGGACGTAACTGGACCCGTTGAAAGTAGTGCTCTTGCAATTATCCACTTCTCTTTGAAACGCACACACACAGACACACATATTGTATATAAGAATATATATACGTGTGAGTTTATGCATATATGAATATATATATATGTGTGTGTGTGTGTGTGTCTATCTATCTATCTATCTATCTATCTATCTATCTATCTATCTATCTATCTATCTATCTATCTATCTATCTATCTATCTATCTATCTATCTATCTATCTATCATCTATCTATCTATCTATCTATGTCTGTCTGTCTGTCTGTTTATCTATCTATCTATCTATCTATCTATCTATCTATCTATCTATCTATCTATCTATCTATCTATCTATCTGTCTGTCTGTCTGTCTGTCTGTCTGTCTATTTATTTATCCATACACAGGCACATACACAGGCACATATATGATTGAGGTGGTTCAGGGTACCTAGGAACCCGTGTCTTTTTTATTGCTTTGTTTTTAGTTCTGTCGGGAGAGTATTCAATTACAGCTGCGATGTACTCAGTCGTGGTTAATACTGAACAGATTTGCTGTAGAACACACGAGAATGTCTCATACTAATTATTGTCGTAACCTGTTTCAACGTAGGTCGTTGTTATTCGTGCGTAACAGTACTATAACATTTTCGATGTATTAGACACATCATCATTTGTCGAATTCCTGGTATGGTTATACAAACAAATGCTTTACAAATTGCTCTGCTGATTGCGCAGAAATGCTTTAGAAAATTACATAAAAGATGCAAGATTGCAATTTCTTCAACTGCAGGCATCGTATATGAATACTCGTAATTATTATATTGATAAAGAAATATAACGATTTGTCTTGAGGTCATAATGAAAGCTTCCATTTTTGTTCTAAGTGTTAAAGACACATACAATGGGCTGTTTCACTTACACCTATCAAATTTCACTCATAAAAGGCCAAGGCGGAGCTATAGTATAAAATACAAGGAGTGTTCATTAAAGATTTTCCCTGACCACCTCCGGTTATTGCAGGAAATGGAACTTGTACAGGTATAATCATACATGTTTCTACATGTCACATTGTAAATTTCGGCTTTCCACTAGTATTTGTTTGTCTCTTACGGCTGCTGAAGTGGACTAAGGTGTTGAAATGGAGGCAGCTGAATGCAGATCAGTGATCAGGTTCTTATATTTGAAAGGTCAAACACCAAAAGAGACTTTCGATGCGATGAAAAACGTTTATGGTCACGATGCACCATCATACGACGTAGTTAAGCACTGGCATCGCCAGTTCAAATGTGGTCGGACATCGGTGGAAACTGCTCTCATTCCTGGACGACCACATTCCGCCATTGATAACGGCACCATCCATAATGTGGAAGCCGTCATTTTGGATGATCGCCGCATAAGTATTCGGCAAATAGCCCAAGAAATGAAGATAAGTGTAGGATCCGTGAAAAACAAAAAAAATCACGACCATTTTCACATGTGAAAGTTATCTGCATGATGGATTTCCTGGCTGCTCACTTTTTCAGAAGCAGAAACGAGTCAATTGCACCCAGGCTCTTTTGGCAATGTGCCAAGAAAATGAGGAGGACTTTTTGGGCAGACTTATCACACAGGACGAAACATGGGTCCAGCACCACCTCCAAAGAAGGTCGTGCCCAACCCTCAGCAGGCAAGGTTGGGACCAGCGCGGAGTAGTGACGTTGGATTTTCTGGCAAAAGACACCACAATTAACGGGGTATATTATGCTTCCCTGCTGCAGAAATTGCGGGACGCCATCAAAGCAAAGAGACATTGTATGCTGATCAAAGGAGTCCGCCTCCTCCAAGACAATGCCCCAGTTCACAATGCTCATGTTGTCCAGATTGAAACACCCTCTTGCAGCTATGAAATCCTTCATCATCTTGCTTACTTTCTCGACCTCGTACCATCTGACCTCTGCCTCATTCCAACCATGAAGTCTTTTTTGAAGGGGAAGCACATTTCGGATGATGAACTTATTTCTGAGGCTCCAGACGCAACCCACCGACTTCTTGAGACGAGGTCTTCACAGCTGCATAAATCGACGGGAGAAGTCACCATTGGTGGTGGCAATGTAGAGAAGGACCAACAATTATGTCAAGTATCGTTTATCTCAGTGCTTGGGATGTGGGTCAGGCGAAATCTTTAACGAACACCCTCCATACTTGCCTAAATGTATCAAACTCGGTTAGAAAGCAAATTTCTTAATCACATGGTCATTATATCACAAAATTCTAAGTTAATGATTCTTCATTCGTTGTCCTATTGGTTTTCCTTTGGTATTCGACAACAATATAATTTAATATTCAGTTGTTGTTTAACTCTAAGTAATTCTCATAAAACAGACCAATAACAAAAAGCTTTCTCCTTGTAATTCTCACAACTATATTTTACTAATTGAAAAATAAGTGTATCTAGGATTACATTATGAAATGTATAGTTTCTTTGTTAAGACGGTAGGGTAAGGGTTAGCTTTGGTTCATTTCTTATTTTTTATTTCTTTATTACCCACAAGGGGCAAAACATAGAGGGGACAAACAAGACAGACGGATTAAGTCGATTATATCGACCCCAGTGAGTAACTGGTACTTATTTTATCGACCCCGAAAGGATGAAAGGCAAAGTCGACCTCGGCGGAATTTGAACTCAGAACGTGAAGACAGACGAAATACCTATTTCTTTACTACCCACAAGGGGCTAAACACAGAGGGGACGAACAAGGACAGACAAACGGATTAAGTCGATTACATCGACTCCACAGTACGTAACTGGTACTTAATTTATCGACCCCGAAAGGATGATAGGCAAAGTCGACCTCGGCGGAATTTGAACTCAGAACGTAACGGCAGACGAAATACGACTACGCATTTCGCCCGGCGTGCTAACGTTTCTGCCAGCTCACCGCGGCTCATTTTTGATAAGAGATCAGTAACAAAAAACGTTCTCGTAATAATCTTCACGACTGTATCACATTGTGCGTATGTGTATCTCGGACTACGTTAGCAAATGTGTAGTTTCTTTCTTAAGATTGTAGTGTATGGTTTGAGGGCGAATTAGCTTCTATCTCTTGCACTCAAACGGATATAAACGGATAAAAAGCAATTTTTCATTTGCTCTAATTTATAAATATTTAATTTAGTATAAAGTCACATTCATCGTGTCTGCGTAATTGTATCTGTATGTGTGTATAAGTGTATGTTTGTATGCATGCGTGTGTTTATGGATTGCCTCTGTGTGCTTGAGTCTGTGAGTAAATACATTTTCTGAATGCATTTACAAGCAGTTGCGCACGCACGTATTTGTGTGCGTATAAATGCAATGCATATATACATACCTACATACATGTATATACATAGTACATACCTACATACATATCTATCTATCTATCTATCTATCTATCTATCTATCTATCTATCTATCTATCTATCTATCTATCTATCTATCTATCTACCTACCTGTCTATCTATCTATCTATCTATCTACCTATCTATCTATCTATCTATCTATCTATCTATCTATCTATCTATCTATCTATCTATCTATCTATCTACCTGTCTATCTATCTATCTATCTATCTATCTATCTATCTATCTATCTATCTATCTATCTATCTATCTATCTATCTATCTATCTACCTACCTGTCTATCTATCTATCTACCTATAGAGGCCGAAGAAGGGCGAATGGCACCGCGAGTGTCGCGTTGCTCTCAAGCAACTCTGCTGTCCCGGGTCGACCTTGAGTGACTTCAACACAACCAAAGCATTCTATAGGGGATTAGTGGAGGGGAGGTACGACGACGAGCTCGGGGCAAACCTGGGCGTCGACGAGGAATACCTGACCCGCCTGTTTCAAACGACTTTCGGCCCGGGACCTATGGACAACTTCCAGAGATCCCTGGCCTGGCGGTGCTACCGAGAAGCGCTACCCGTTCGGGATAAGCTCTATAGGCATGGCTCGAGAAACACGGGGCCGACCTGCCCGAGATGCGGTCAGAGCGACGAAACCGCTCTGCACGCAATCGTGCAGTGTCCAGCAATTTCCCACCTGTGGGCTTATGTCGAACGACTGCTGTCACGTGTGGGACGTGTCGGTTTATCCGCCGAGTCTATCGTTAATATCGTCACGCCTCCTTCCTTCAAACGGGAAGGAAGAGCTATTTTTATCATACTTGTGGCTATGGCGAAAGAATGTATCTGGTGGACGCGTCTGAAAGGATTAGAGACAAACACTTTCCTCTCTGGTCAATCTCTCATCAACTTCTTCAAGTATCACTTGAAGAAAAAAGTGAGAGTAGAGAGGCAAGTTTTGTCTAGTGAATGTTTTAAAAAAAGATGGGTGAATGTAGCAAGGATGGCACGTATGAATGACGAAGCCACCTTGACTATGATTCTATGAACCGTAAAAATTAATACAGAGAGTTGCTTATTTGCAAAAAAAAAAAAGAAATATAACATGTGACTTCATTGACCGAGGTTACCGTGGTCTTTTCCGTAGGCTTTTCTTTCCACGGGTAAACCTCACCTGTCCTCCCCTTTACACTTCATATTGACATTTCTGTGATAACGATCCCTATTGATCAATTTTTTTTCCTCTCCCCCCCTTTTTTTAACCCCCCCTTTTTTTGTCCTCTTTCTCTCCTTTTACGATCCCTTTTGATCGACCCCCCCTTTTTTATTTTATTTTATTTTTTATTTTATTATTATTATTATTATTTTTTAATTTTTTTTTTAAACCTTCAAAAGAAAAGCTCTACCTTGTAATTTGTTCTATCTGTGTGCAGCCCTGTGTGGCTAATAAAGAAACATATCTATCTATCTATCTATCTATCTATCTATCTATCTATCTATCTATCTATCTATCTATCTACCTACCTGTCTATCTATCTATCTACCTATCTATCTATCTATCTATCTATCTATCTATCTATCTATCTATCTATCTATCTATCTATCTATCTACCTGTCTATCTATCTATCTATCTATCTATCTATCTATCTATCTATCTATCTATCTATCTATCTATAACTATATATAACTACGCAATTGTGTGTATATGTCATTATGCCAATATAATTAACACACGCACACTGGTTCAATACCACTCATTGATTAAATATCCGTTTTTTTGTTGCTTTTTTTGCACAGTGTTTTATGTATATACATATATGTGTGTGTATGTATATCTACCAACAGATATATACATACACATTCAGATAGATATTTATGATACAGATATGTTTGTATATATATATGTATATGTACACACATAAGTATAATAGTACATTCATATGCACGTATGTTAAAATACATATATATATAAAAATAGATGCTATTTGAATAAGACGCTGCTCGCGGTATTCCACAAGCTCGAAATCTCCGCCATTACTAAATACGCTAATTCGGTAATTATATTGTTGTGTAAATTTGTCCAAGATAATTTGACAAATATATTCCGCAGCTGATGTTGCTATGGGAAAACTCCAGCATTATGTTTGGTTTCAAGCTGTGTTGAGTTAAGGCGCCAAATAACGGTAGCGACAATACGCGCGATGGCGATAGATGTGTTGATGATAAGGATGATGATGCTGATCAGGATGACGAAGATAGTGCCTATGATGATGATGATGATGAAGGTCGTGATGAGGAAAAGGATGTTGGTGGTGATAGAAGTAGTGGTGAAATTAAAGATAAATGCTGCTGCTGATTGTGGTGGTGGTGGTGGTGGTGATGATAATGATGATGGTGATAGACAAAATGATATCGGTGGAGAAATTTTAAAGGCGACGAGTTACTCTCTATGTATTCGAATAAAATATTTGTATTGAACCATTTGTTATTACATAACCCTCCTTTTTGAGAGACACAATGAATTTAAAGAATTATTTAGGATAAACTTATGAAAAATTTTCTTCTTCAAAATCGTTTTTATTTTTAGTTAGTCGTCCTTCTTGGTATTTTTCTTGAAATTCATAATGATTATCATTAATCAGCATCGAATTAAACCAAATCCTTCTAGCTACTTTGTTTTACGTGAATCATATGCATTAGTTATTTTGAAAATCTTAAATATTTTATTTGTTTGGCAGTTATTGTAACCATCGTAATGAATGATTTACCAGTTTTTATTTCAGTGGCTGATTAGTTATTCCAATTTCATTTTATATCTGTAGGAGTTATGGTAAACTTAAAGGATTCACAGATTGTAGTTTCTGTTAACTGACTGCTACAGATAGATAAACATCGCCCTTTTTCAAGCCTAGCCAGGCTCATCGGCCCGGTTTCCCGGTTTCTGTGGCGTACGGTTTCCCCTCACCTGGACGGGACGCCAGTCCATCGCAGCGTTACTCAAGAAACAGGAAGAGAGAGTGAGAGAAAGTTGTGTCGAAAGAGTACAACAGCAGTCGCCACCCACCCCCTGCCGGGGCCTCGTGGAGCTTTTAGGTGTTTTCGCTCAATAAACACACACAAAGCCCGGTCTGGGAATCGAAACCGCGATCTTCCGACCGCGAGCCCGCTGCCCTAACCACTGGGCCATTGCGCCTCCACTGTCTCTGCTGCTTCAAGCGTTGTTGTCTTCGCCACCGTCGCCGTTGCCGTTGTCATTGTAGTTGTTGTTGTTGGCGTCGTCGACAGCAGCGCATGAAACAGCAGAGACAACTTTGCGGCCAGAAATGGCTGCTACGCCAGCAACAGCGGAACCACCAGAATCACGTCCTGAAATATCAGTACCGGCAGCGACTCCAGCAATAGCAACAATAACATCAGATTCAGAGTTAACGAAAGAAACATCGGTGGTGATAGCACATCTAATACACAGACACGAAAACAAGTCAGTTCAACCGCATCCACGTTTAAGCAAAGTCTGAACAGCCTCACGTCTCCTGTTAGGACACTGGAAAGGCACAATATCCCGTCCCTGGCCAGTCGCGTATGGCGCTAAAAAGAAGAAGGAACTCATACATAATTAAATGGAGGCTCCTTCAACAACAAAAAAACGCTTGTATAAACGGGGACCAAACGATGTCAGTTTTGTTTGGCTGAAAATGTAAGAATCCTAAAAGACTCTCTCGATCCGAGGACCTGTTTAAACTTCAGGAAAGAAACGGTTCCTACTTCAGGCTTAGCATTCCCGATTCGTTGAATAGTCTCACCACAGTTCCTTCGAATGCCGGAGCCGATGTAAACGAGATAACTCCGTCCTCGCCGCAGCGCAGACAATTATTTTTTCGTTTACAAAAGCAGCTAACCGTTACGTATTTCTTCATCCAGTCGTAGAGAGGTTATATGCTTTCAGCCATTTGAGTCTAACGAGTCCCCAATACTGCTACAGTACACTAAAATGAAATATTACGGTTATTTTCTTTTATTTTTCTTAAATTTTTATAAAAGAACTGCAGTATATTTAATATCTTAATCTCGATTCTTTATATTAATCCTTCTTATTTACTACTTTCCTAAATATATTTCCAGGTATATACATATCTTTAGTTGCTTCGACTTAGAAATTAACGAACATTTATCTACATAATTCAGTATATATCTATTTATTTACTTATTTTCTAACCCACTTATGAGCGAATATATCCATTAAAAATTCATTCGCTTCTAATATTCCTCTTGTGTTTTTCAGTTTATCCCCAGAAGATAATAACCATGGACTTTAACTTTTTAGCTTCAATAAGAACGAAATAAAATTGGTTTTATGACAGCGAGCGTGGGAGCCGAAAAGACGTCATCGGCTCGTTCGCTTGTAACCATAGAAATTTAGCAGCCAAAAAGTCTGTTGTTAGGTGAAAGCTAAGTATTTCAAAGAAAAAAAAAAATGTATACCCATTGAAAAAACTATACTGCGGACGTAAATAAGCATGTTTTGAAAAAGAAGAAAATAAGAAATATAGGCAAGCAACAACCGGTGAGTGTGTTTATAGGCTTAATTAATTATTACTTTTCCCTAATATAACAATAAATTGCTTTCCGTGTCCTTTAAAATCACTGTATTTAATTAAGTAAAATCATTCTACTAATGATATCTAGCGATTATATAAAACCACGTTTAAGGCAACGAGCTGGCAGAAACGTTAGCACGCCGGGCGAAATGCTTAGCCGTATTTCGTCTGCCGTTACGTTCTGGGTTCAAATTCCGCCGAGGTCGACTTTGCCTTTCAGGGCCGATAAATTAAGTACCAGTTACGCACTGGGGTCGATGTAATTGACTTAATCCGTTTGTCTGTCCTTGTTTGTCACCTCTGTGTTTAGCCCCTTTGTGGGTAGTAAAGAAATATATATAAAACTGCGTTAATGTTCACAATTCTTACATTTACTAGTTTACTAAATACACATCAATTACATGTTAAACATTAACACCAACTTTTTTTCATCTTGGATAAGAAACATGAATGCAATTATTTTCAATGTTTTTACATAAGCAGACAAAACCATTTCACTTATGAATTATATTACTTTTTCCTGTCTTAGACAATTACTTTTACTTTTACACTTATTCCAATTTCCAATTATAAAGCCAGCTGTTCACTTTATTGCTTCTCTCACACTTTTTTCATTTTGAGATGTTGTCTACTATTCTATTATATTCCCGGGGTTCTCCTAACTGTAGTTTCTTATCTTCAGCATCTTTATAAAATCGACATCTCTGTTCATTTGAAACTTGTTCTGTATATTTACCCAACCTAGTCCCTTAGCCTTACCAAACCCCTAAATCCACATGTATATTTATATAATGGCACTTCTGCATAATATTGTGAATATTGTTTTGCATTAGATCCTCAACTCTTTATTGAGTCATATGAGTGCTGTGGTCTTCTTCTTCTTCCGATCAGGACTCACGCCATTAGCCACAAAGAATAATCTCTAATTCGAGCCTACTCTAAGCTACTAAGAATGCGTAAAGCAACTTGAAGATCCACCCACCACAGGCGATAGACTGGCGGTTGCACGGGTGCGAAAGCTACGTTGTTATCCTCATTCCGTAAACGGTGGCTTTTAACGGGTGGAAAGCTGAACCATCCTGGGGTACAGAGGATTCGCAATCTAGACTAGGGTCTGAAAGCTTATCACACCATAGTGGGTTGCACCATGGTTCCTCTGCTTTGTGACAGAAGTAGGAAGAGAGAGTGAGAGAAAGTTGTGGTGAAAGAGTACAGCGGGATTCACCCCCCACCGCCCGAGCCTCGTGGAGCTTAGGTGTTTTTGCTCAATAAATACTCACAATGCCCGGTCTGGGAATCGAAACTGCGTTCTTACGTCCGCGATTCCGCTGCCCTAACCAATGGGCTATTGCGCCTCCGCGGTGCTGTGGTTAATTGAGGCGAGCCTTGGGTATTTTTATACAAGCAGAACCTACCACTCTCAAGGTCTCACCACAACCAATTTCTTCCAGAAAGAGAAAGACAGACGAACAGAAGTACGAGAGAGAGAGAAGTCTCGACAGCAGAGGACTGGTACTTTATTTTATCAACTCTGAAAGAATGAATAAAAAAGATGATCGTGATGAAATTTGAACTCGGAGAATAGAGAGGAGGAACGCTTACTACAAAGCAATCTATCTGACGTTATGACTCTACCGACACTGTGGCTAGTCGATAAACAAAACTTGTCAGTGTTCAGAAATTTCAGTGAAAGCCTGACGAAAAAACTCCATAATTCTTTGAGTAAGTATTGTTTCAATTTCCGAAATTCTAGGTAAATTGTCTTGAAAAATGTGTAGAAATATGTCTTGCTTGGTCTTCTAACATTAACTGTACAAGGGAAAACAATAATTAAATATCTAAATATTTTCTGTAAGCACAAAATATTTTCTGTTTTACATGCAAATTTTCTTGCATATTTGAATAAAGAATAGAACAATTTCCATTTTTATGCTCTTGTAAATTTAATAGCGTTTAAATTTTGGAAAAAAACATGCCACGCACGTGTTTTAGGAATAAGTTAACTTTAATTAAACATATTTAACAGGTGTAATATATTTCACTCTGTACAACGACAACAGGGAGACTGAACTATATTCAACAATCAAGATGGTTGCCAAAAAGAATAAAAAAACACACCGTAATGACTTGTTGGTGGGAAGTTTACTAAAATTGCTCAAACGGTGCCATCTAATGATATTGGCATCAATCTAATTCTTAAGCTGCGCTGGAAATTAGGCAGGTAAACAGAGAGATAACCTCTGGAAATAATACATAATTATTGCTTGATTGAAAAACCGAAATAATTACCATAATTACCTGTCAGGCGTAGGAATGGCTGTGTGGTAAGTAGCTAGGCGTAGGAGTGGCTGTGCGGTAAGTAGCTTGCTTACGAACCACATGGTTCCGGGTTTCGTCCCACTGTGTGGCACCTTGGGCAAGTGTCTTCTACTATAGCATCGGACCGACCAAAGCCTTGTGAGTGGATTTGGTAGACGGAAACTGAAAGAAACCCGTCGTATATATGTATATATATATATATATATATGTATATATATGTATATGTGTGTGTATATGTGTGTGTATATGTTTGTGTGCCTGTGTTTGTCCCCCCAACATCGCTTGACAATCGATGCTGGTGTGTTTACGTCCCCGTAACTTAGCGGTTCGGCAAAAGTGACCGATAGAGTAAGTACTAGGCTTACAAAGAATAAATCCTGGGGTGAATTTGGTCGACTAAAGGCGGTGCTTCAGCATTGCCACAGTCAAATGACTGAAACAAGTAAAAGAGTAAAAAAGTATATCTAACACAATTCCTCCAATACAGTAAAAATAGCAACAGACTTTACTAACACTGTTCTAGTCACTCTAACATAGGATAGAATTCTAAAGCGGAAGAAATCGAAGATAGTTCACGTCGTCATAAACAATTGGTCCAGTCAATTCGTAGGAGAGTTTTCGGGGCATCTGGCAGTTTGGAGAGAAGGAAAGAATGAAAGATGATATCTCCAATCCAGAGATCTGGACAGAATGTTTCCTACAGATTGGGCTGTGCTAAAGGTAACCGAGATAGTGGCGGACTGAGTCCGCCATTCACGTAGACAACGGCGCGATTTCATCTCAAAATACGAACTGAAAGAAATGAGAATTCCATTTTATAACTTTGTTTATCGATCTCAGTAGGCTAAAGGCGCGTACATGTAGGGATTGGAGGAGTAATGTGGGAGCTGTGGAGGGACAGAGGTCTTAGCATGTGTGTGTGGATGGGGGTGAGAGAGAGGAGAAAGACATGGACAAGTGAACTAAGAGAGTGTGGTGGGGAGAAATCTAGAATTGGTTGGGTCGGTAGAAAGGTCAATACCTCAACCCAAACAAAAGAGGAAATATAACCAAGGCTTAGATGTGGTTAAATGGGACAAAATTACAGATTCAAAGCTCAGGAAAATTTCTGTTTTTTTTTCATGGAGAGGAGTATGTGCAAGGGCAAGACTTCGGATTACGATGTCTGATAGTAGAGAACAGGGGTGGGTATGCAAAGTGAGAGCAGATGAGTAAGTAATTAGAGTGAGACTGTCCGACTGATGGCTCAGACTCGACGAAGAGCAGCGTCCAATTTCGCCTTACATCTCTATCGTATACACTGACTCCTCTTGGTAAACCTTTGCAGTATTCCTTTTGATGTTATTTGACGATGCGCTCGAGTAAATCTAACGACACGTTTGTTATCCTGCTCCCCACTTATTTACACTCTCTTTTCTGTTCTTTTATTACCGTAAATCCTCGAGTATAGTCGCCCTTGAGTATAATACGCAGGGGATTTTTAGGGGGCTGTACCTCTGAAAAACCAAAACCTTGTGTATAATACGCACCACTTCTCTAACTTGAATCGTGCGTAATTAAGCCAGCAGCACCTAGTCGAACAAACACTTCCGCGCATGCATAATACAATAATGGGAATGTAAGTATGTTTGCAAATTGGTTTTGTTACATGTTATTCTGTGTTCTGAATACTTTTATTTTAATAAATGTTGCTTACTGCAAGTTATGGATGATTCTTTTATGACTTCATTGCTTTCAGGCTTAGCTTAAGGTATTTTCGCTCCCGACATCACAAAATGCCTCTGAATAAACATTGCCGGACATCAAATAGAGACTCGGACATTGCTTAGAAAATATTTTTCATTTTTAACCTCGTATATAGTACGCACTAGAGATTTTGACCTTTAAATTTTGGGAAAAATATGCGGATTATATTTGAGGATTTACGGTATATCATTCCTTTAAATCATTGACAAAACTATTTTATGCCCTATTTTGTTGTCTCTTCTCTCCACCCTTTACTTACTTGTTGAAAGGTGCGTACCCTTTCTATTTTCTTTGCTTAGACGGTATCCAGTCTTTTGTAACACGAGGAATCATGACAATAAGTGAAAAAAAATGTTACTTCAAATACAAGCATTATCAATGTTTATGAAGTGGAAAGAAATGATGCGATTGTGTTTCAATGATGATTAACTGCCAAAAGCGGCGGAATATCGCTTCGATGCTGATCGGTTATTGAGTGTGAAGTACCAAAATTTATATTTAGTCTCACTAAGCAAAGTTTTATTTGTTGCTTGTTAGTTAATCATCTGTTTTAGTGTCTTGAACAATAAAATATTTGAAGATGACTTTAAAAATAGCTATAAACAGGAAAATGGCATAAAGCCAACAAAACAACGACTGTGTAAGAAAGTGTCTAGAATTTTGCCGTCTTCGCATGTAATACGGGAAATGAAAAAAGCCGAAGTTGTAGAGATACAACGAAGAGGTAGTAATTGAAGATGGTATTAGCTTGGTTATTGTAAAAAACATTCGTTACCTTAAGGGAGCAGATACAGTAGAGTTATATGGAAAGCGTACATTTAAAAGAGAAGGATAATAAAAGTAAATAAAAAAATGTAAGTTGTATGAATATGTAAGTAACGAACCAAGTGGAGAGAGAAAATAAAATAGGGAAATGAGAAAAGGGAAAGAGAGATAATTGTATTAACGTTTGCATGTGGGTTGAAGAAAAAGGGAAGGAAAAAGGGTCCGACAAAGGCAGAAGGCTGTAAAATGGTTGATTAGTATATAATGTTAACGTGAAATTTCTTCTAATGAAAGTAGATAAATATAGATTGGTATAATCAAAAGATAAGAGGGTTCAGAGAGGATATTTCAAGTAGCCTGTCTGAAGTTTCTTTATACGATCTTCCTGTGATAAAATATTGTTTGTTGTTGTTTGTTCCTTCACGAGCTACGCCCGGCTCATAAGACCGGTTTTCCGGTTTCCTTGGCGTATAGGTTCCCCAACCTGGACGGTACGCCGGTCCGTCGCAAGTGAGCTGCAAGATGCAGGAAGAAAGAGTGAGAGAAAGTTGTGGCGAAAGAGTCAGCAGAAGTTCGCCATTACCTCGTGGAGCTTAGGTGTTTCGCTCATAAACACACACATCGCCCGGTTTGAGATTCGAACCCACGATCCCTCGACCGCGAGTCCGCTGCTCTAACCACTAGGCCATGTGCCTTCACGTGATAAAATATACTGCAGCCGAAATTGGTGAGGTATATTGAAATGAGGCAGAATGCAAATTTTTATATTTATAGAAGCACAACTTCAAGCAGATAGTATAATAGAGGATGTAAGACGAGGAGCGGGCAGAATCGGTGGCACGCCGGGCAAAATACTTAGCGGCATTTCGTCCTTCTTTACATTCTGTTGAGTTCAAATTCTGTTGAGGACAACTTTGTCTTCCGTCCTTTCGCAGTCGATAAAATAAGTACCAGTTGAATGCTGGGGATCGATGTAAACGACTTACCACTCCTCTGGACTTGCTGGTCTTGTTCCAAAATTTGAAACCAATTTGATACTGGATGTAGCAAAGCATGTGAGATGAAACTCTTTTGTAAGCATGACTAACTTGATGGTTAAATTTGAGGTTTGTAGTGAACCGAATAATAGAAGAATAATTAAAAATTGTTATTGTGTTTGATTTAGAAAAAGATAAACCAACAATTTCATCGAAATTAAAGTGCCTCTCCATCTACAAGAACTTGGTGTAATACGATATAAGCCATGGATTTCTTGTGCAGTATAGCACCAATGGTTGTTGAGCCTGTTAATTCAATTGAATAATAAAATAAATAAATGCGCCTTTTTAAAGCCTAGCCAGGCTCATAGGCCCGGTTTCCCGGTTTCCATGGCGTATGCGTTCCCCAGCTGGACGGGACGCCAGTCCACCGCAGCGTTACTCATTTTTGCCAGCTGAGTGGACTGGAGCAACGTGAAATGAAGTGTTTTGCTCAAGAACACAACGCATCGCCCGGTCCAGGAATCGAAACCACAATCTTACGATCATGGTGCTGACACCCTAACCACTAAGCCACGCGCCTCCACAAAAGAATAATAACATTAACATAATTAAACCGTTTCGATTGCTTCTTCGAGGTTCCACGTATCAGCGCCAGTAAGACTCTGAGTGATGGCATAAATAATAAAAGTCGGAGGAATCATGCATCCCCATGGTTCCATGCACCAATGAATAAGCTTCCAACTGAATTCTGTCAAGTAAGTTATCTAATCTAAAATATGAATAGAATATTCCTCAAGCAGGGCGTTTTGCACGGTTGCTGCAGGAGGGACAATATCAAAAGTCGCAATCAAATCGAGAAAAATTACACAGATTGGATTTTCTTTCAAGATGAGACGACAGTTGATTCATAAATCGAGTGAGCTGAGGTTGAGCGGCGAGTTAAATCTTGAAATTGAACGGAGCGAATCTGGCTTTTAGAACACACGAAATCCAAAATGTTGTCATTGACCAGACACCAGCAGTTTGGTAGCAACTTACGGAACTGAAGCTATTAAGATCGTAATAATCAGATTTTTTTTGTCGATTGATCACACAGAAGCAGTGTTCCATTCTGCAGGAATTATCACGTGATCACGTGACCGACCAGACCATCAGATGTTGTTACACATCGCTGGTTACAATGCGTTCGCATTGTTTTAGCCTTCGAATGACGCCACCCCGCTGGCTAAGCGAGCAGTCCAACAGAAGAAAGAGTGGGAGAAAGAGTGGTGAAAGAGTACAGCAGGGATCACCACCCCCTGCCGGAGCCTCGTGGAGCTTTTAGGTGTTTTCGCTCAATAAACGCTCACAACGCCCGGTCTGGGAATCGAAACCGCGATCCTGCGACCGCGAGTTCGCTGCCCTAACCACTTGGCCATTCCGCCTCCACGCAGGAATTATACATTGATTAATTGACTGGCAGAATAATAAAAGTAGCAACGTAAGAAACCACGTGGAATAGAGCTTTGAATTCCATCTGCCTTAGTTGACTGGGAGCAGTCAAGCGAGCGTAAAATTTTATCTTTATCCTGAACGAAAATGTTTATCAGTACGGCAAGGAATTCCAGAAACGCATGCTACTACTGATTTGGGAGAGTTCTTAAAAGAAAATTAATTATTATGGAGATTAACCTTTATACATATATGGATCTATGTTGCCAATGCTTTCTAGACTAACCAAAGAATGTACTCTTTTACTCTTTTTACTCTTCAACTTGTTTCAGCCATTTGACTGCGGCCATGCTGGAGAACCGCCTTTAGTCGAGCAAATTGACCCCAGGACTTATTCTTTGTAAGCCTAGTATTTATTCTATCGGTTTCTTTTGCCGAACCGCTAAGTTACGGGGACGTAAACACACCAGCATCGGTTGTCAAGCGATGTTGGGGGGAGGGACAAACACAGACACACAAACATATACACATACATACATATATACATACATACATACATACATACATATATATATATATGTCAAATCCACTCACAAGGCTTTGGTCGGCCCGAGGCTATAGTAGAAGACACTTGCCCAAGGCGCCATATAGTGGGAATGAACCCAGAACCATGTGGTTGGTAAGCAAGCTACTTACCACACAGCCACTTCTGCGCCTATATGTGCAGAAGTCTCTTATAAAAGCACAGTTATTTGGATAACGTGCGCAAATGTTTAGAGTTTATTTCATTGTGACGGATAGAGTGTATTAACGAGAAGAAATGAGTAAATCTATTGAGTCTAAGATAGTCATGCAGTTAATTTCTAGCTTTAGCAAAGGCAAGGTAGAAATTATTCAGTTTGTTAGATACATATTGTTTCCAAGCTCTTCTCTTTCTGGATTTTAGTTTAGCAAGAGAATTCATAGGTTAGTGATTATCAGGTTATCATCGTTTGCATATTGGCCGACTATGGCACATTTGCGTATCAAAATAAAGAGCTTTGAACTTATGTCAGTTAAGTCGCACATTCTTCCTAGAAAGAATTAAAATCAAATCAAACCGGAGGAAGACATTTTGGGTAATCCAATCATTCACTAATAGGAAATTGGTGTCAGAGGACAAGAAATAATTAATCGATTTATGTCGACCGGTTCTGCGAAAATAGCAACGGTGTGAACAGAGATGTCGATTGGCGGATCAGCTGAGTTTAGTACAATAAAGTTCAGCTGTGTTGATAAGAACGAAATCACGGCATGAAATAGTATTTCCATTCACTCGTGTGTTAGTTCTATATCATTTTCACTTTATTTAAACAAAACATTGGAAGCAGCGGCATTGAGGAAGATCAATTTACCAGGGATTCTGCACGAAAGGTACAGAGTCTTACAGAAACATTAAAACAAACTCATCAAATTCCCTAACATGTTTCTATTGAAATTGAATCCGCTGAAACCAGGCAGTGGAACCAGAACGAACGAAACTTGTCAGTGATTTCAGTCAACATTTCTGCCTTAATGGTTTCAGTTTAATTGATATTCACTCGCCTGTCCACAACTGACAGCATATTTGAATCAGTTGGGAACAGTGTCTATTATATGTTGCATAACTACATCCTTATAATTCCAGTTTTGAATTTTCATCTGTATCTTCTATAGGAATGGTCTTACTTGTTTCTTTCTTCTTCTATGTATTCAGTTGCTTACATATTCGTACATCTTATACCTTCTTTTTTTTTTATACTTTTACTCTCCTCCCCCATGAATATCTCTATTGTCATCTATTGTTATCTTAAGTCAGTAAACGTTTCAGAATTCCTAAACTAAAATCATCTCCTTATTTTTCTGTCCTCTTCAGACTCTAGCTTCTGTTTCTTTGTCTATCCTTCTCTTTTTCTTTCCTATGTCTTTACATTTCTTTATTCTTCACTGTCTCTTCCGCATTTGCCTTCGTGTTTGTCTCTTTTCT
>NC_043012.1:9131988-9139488 GCF_006345805.1 Octopus sinensis
ACGCGCATGTGTGGGACTGTTGATAAGCTTTCGTGAGAAGATGTTATATATACACGCACGCACACACACACACACACACACACACACACGTACACACACACACACACCACACACACACACACACACACACACACCAAGAAACAAACACATGCACACATGCAAATATTCAGGCACATGTATTTGCATACGGCATCGAGTATTTATGGGTATTTAGTGATTATATGCAAATTTGTAAGGATATAATTACGATTGTGGGAACAGGGAAGCTCTATATAAGATCTGTTTGTGTGCAAAAAGATATGGAATGTCATACGGATATAAATATGTATGTAAGTAGCTGTAAACTGGGTTATGGAAGACGAATAGTAATTCAGGAGTAAAAATAACGTAAAATTGAAACATGTAAATAAAGATGTATGTAAAGATAAATGCAAATAATTATTAAGAAAGGAAATGGTAATACAAACATATACATACATACATATACATGCATACATGCATACATACATACATATATACATACACATACATACATACATACATACACGCATACATACATACATACATACATACATACACACACATACATACATACATACATACATACACATACATACATACACATACATACATACATACACATACATGCATGCATACATACATACATATACATATACATACATACATACTCATACATACATACATACATACACATACATACATACATACACATACATACATACATGCATACATATATACATACATACATACATACATACATACATACACATACATACATACATACACATACATACATACATGCATACATATATACATACATACATACATACATACATACACATACATACATACATACATATACATACATACATACATACATACATACACATGCATACATACATATATACATAATACATACATACATACATACATACACATACATACATACAAACATACACATGCATACATACATATATACATAGTACATACATACATACATACATACACATACATACATACAAACATACATACATACACATACATACACATTCATATATACATACATACACATACATATATACATACATACATACATACATACATACATACATACATACATACGTATATTTATGTTTTTATAAATTAGATTTTAACAGAAGGAAATTGCAAAGTGCCGGTATCATCGCATGAGATGAATTAAAAAGGAGAATAACGGTGGGGTGGTGATGAAAGTACTATACTGATAAATGTATGTTGCATAACGTTTTTAACACCGGATTTTTATACTGAGAGCATATCCTTAAATTGTTTTGGAACCCATGGGATTGCATCTAGAAAGTTACCCTCAGAGATACAAGTCCAGGCAAGGTTGTTTATCGAAGACCAGCAGTTGCCATGCCCCCCCCCCGTCCACGTCACTGACGTCAGCTACGAGAAAGGCAATGGCCGATATCGCTAGGCAGCAGTGACGTCGCAACTCATTTCTACAGTTGAGTGAACTGTAGCAATGTGGAATAAAGTGTCCTGCTCAAGAACACAACACAGTCCGGTCCAGGAATCGAACTCATTACCCCATGATTGTGAGCCCGACGTTCTAACAACTGAACCATGCGTCTTCACATAATGCATGCATACATACATATATGTATATATATATATTTCTGTGTGAGTTAGAGGTTGGGAAACCAACCAACTAAGGGATAGTATCTATCCAATATACTGATGGTAGTGTGCCCAATTATTCATACCCAAGTGCTGGTTACTGCGTGTCAATCTCGCAGTTGAGTGTTATATATGAGCAGGGGTAAAAAATGGTTTACTCTTAATTTATACGGCAAAAAAGAAAATGGAAAGGATTCAAAAACGACATACATCAGCCGGTAGACATTCTAGTATGTCTATTTATTCCAAAGTATTATAAAGTATTAGAGGAATACATACACATGTAATAACTGTGTGTCAAGCGATGTTGGGGGGACAAACACAGACACACATACATATATATACGACGGGCTTCTTTCAGTTTCTGTCTACCAAATTCACTCACAAGGTTTTGGTCGGCCCGAAGCTATAGTAGAAGACACTTGCCCAAGGTGCCACGCAGTGGGACTGAACCCGGAACCATGTGGTTGGTAAGCAAGCTACTTACCACAGCCACTCCTACGCCATATATATGTGTGAATGCATGTGTGTGTATGTGGCAGTGTACGTGTGCATATGCGTACGCCTATGTAAGTGCGAGCATTTGAAGTCCAGAGGTTTATGTCAGCGTGTCCATCAGGAAAAGTTATAAGCCAGTTTCATAAAGCTTATTTAACCATATCTTGTTATAGTACAGCCTTATTTCCCATGGAGGGACACTGAATTATCATTGGCTCAGTCTCTAGAGCTGTTGAGAGGCACCAAATAGAGGCACAAAACTCACAACGTCAATAGTTGTATACGAATGTCCGATTACTGTATTGAGCACAAATCCTCTGATGGGAGTAGAAGAAGCAACAGGACCATTATATATAACTACGTTCTGTTACACCCTCAATGACGACAATTCTTCAGAAATTCTTCGTTATACAATAATACAGTTCCTGCTGCTACTACTACGGTTGCACCTTCGGAAGAAGTGGAAGAGGTGTCCCAGGAAAGGGCACTGCCGTCAGCTTCATCATCACCATTTCTACTGCGCAGCAAATTCATCACCATTATCATTCAAATTTTACTTCAACTTCTTTCGTGTTGAGTACAGTACCAATCTTTATATTTTTAATCAAAAGTGTTATTGCTTAACAGTTGTCCTCGTTATTAATAGACTACTGTAATGGGTAGGTTGTTAACAGAACAGGAAGGGTTCTAAAAGTCCAAATACGCGTTAAATAAATACTGTAAATATGGTGTCCCTACTTCACGGAAATTCGTTTATCGCGGCCGGTCTCGGAACCAATCTAGCGCGAAAAACGCTACTTTATATATTATGGTGGAGTTGCTATAAAAAAAAAGTAGCGCTTTAAAGATTGTTGTTCTTGTCTCAATACTTTGGAATCAATTCAGACCCAACAGTTTCATTTTCCATCCCACGGACGTCCGTAAAGGAAGTACCAGTTATATATAATGGTCCAGTCTATAGAGTTTATATTCTCCAGCTTTTACAGTATCACCTAAATAAACGAAGTGATTTTATTTAAGTAGTAGAAATTACCTCAACATTTGTTGAAGAAGGAAATAGAAGGAGGAAGAGGAGAAGAAGAGAGAAGAGAACGACTAAGAGAAAGAGAGAGGCAGTGTCAGAGAAGGTTAAATTGTTTACATTACAAAACCCTAACAGACAGTTATTTATAAACTGCGCATCGATTTATTCCTGCCTTCATGTTGGGAATAATAAAGACATCTGATGGTTTTATTTATATAGAAAACGTTGACTTGTACTTCAATGAATAACAAATTGTATTAATAGCTGCATGTTATATACCAACCTTCATCAATGTTCCGAGTTCAATTCTGCTAAACAACCGGTAACATATAGGGCTAATTCAAATTGTTACACTGGAGTTCATTATGGAAGAATTTGTGTCATAAGAAAGAATATCATACATATACACGCATACATACATACATTTACGCATAGACACGTTTCATTTCGTTTTATATGGTTCCATGAGCTCCAGCTACGACCACCCAGCTGAAGAATAAACCACTCTCATTATCCTCTATACTGAAAAACAATATTACCACACATGTATATTATTGATGCGCGGGAAATAAATGGTTGAAGAGATGTATAAGTTCCAAAATTGATTCTCAAGCTTTCTATAAGAATCTCGATTCTTGCCAAATACAAAACAGCATCTTTATCTTGTGAAGCTACATATTACAATGATTTGAAAGATCATAGATTCCACGTTACTTTTACCTCAATTACTCTGTCAGATTGGATCAGGCAATCGTGAAATTTCCTTCTGCGTATGACAGATCATCAGCAATAACTTTTCTGACTGAGAAATGATGGTCTCTACTACCAAGACTGTCGGTTCTTACATCAATGTAAAATATAGCAACTACAGTTTTCTCTGTCTTGGTGGATTGGAAAATATATACCGTGGGAAGATAATAGACGTTGGCAACACATTAAGTCAGTTTATTCAGAGTAGGGATACAATCGATTCAGTCAAGTCTGATATAGTTCTATAATGATTTTTACGACGAAAAAATCTAAACAAAGATGTCAGTCACCACTAGAGTCTTTTGAATTCAGAACAGTGAGAATTTGCGAAAGAGTAAAGAATTAAGATGGTAAGGTACTATGTTAGCAATCACTATATAAAATACCAAGAACTAATTCATAAAAATATCAAAAGACCAAACAAGTGGTTGATGTTATTATTGAGAATTTTTCTTTAAATCAGGGAAAATGAAAATATTTTATACATAAATTACAATTAACAATTCAAAAACAATGGAGAGGAAAAATAATTGAATGATAGAATGTTGTCTGATGATATTGATGTCATATTATGAATTATTTCCATCATTCTCATTAACACCCACACTTTCTGTTACGTCATTGTTCCTTTCTTTCAAAAACTCTTCACCATCTCTCTCTCATTTCTCCTTGTCCTCTTTTCCTCTTCTTTGAATCCTAATGAATGTCTATTGGAAACAATGCCCTTGAAATATTTAGATAAAACTTATTTCAAAGAGCTGTACATACGTTTATGCAAATTATAACATTTATATATTTATAAGTAAACAAAGGATAAAGATACGTGTGTGTATATAGATGTGAGAGTGTGAGTATTTCAGTATGTGTGTATTTGTAATGAGTGAGTTTGTGTATAACTGTTGTGCACAAATTATTTATATAACAAATTGCAGCCCCTACTCTAGCCCCGTCTTCACTAAATAGTTTAGTACAATATCCGTATTTAGAGAATTTCATTCTGGGGACTAGTGTTCTCTATCGCCATCTTCGCAGCCCGGCTGTATAGATGAATTAGGAAATTCCCGATCACAGTGGAGTTGCTTTGTGTTATTATTCTACAATAGCCTATGGCCAATCACAAACAACCTTACTTCACCGATTTTCAATAGTGGAAGTTGAAACCAGGGCTATAGTAGGAACTATATTCCCTACATATACACCCGGACTGTGAAGCTGTAGGAAAATTTATGAAAAAGAATTATAATTTAAAAAGAAACTTGCTTCCTTCCTAAAAAGGCGGTCAGCTGGCAGAAACGTTAGCACGCCGGGCGAAATGCTTAGCGGTATTTCGTCTGCCGTTACGTTCAGAGTTAAAATTCCGCCGAGGTCGACTTTGCCTTTCATTCTTTCGGGGTCGATTAAATAAGTACCAGTTACGCACTAGGGTCGATATAATCGACTTAATCCGTTTGCCTGTCCTTGTTTGTCCTCTCTGTGTTTGGTTCAGTCCCACTGCGTGGAATTTTGGGCAAGTGTCTTCTACTATAGCCACTGGCCGACGAAAGCCTAGTGAGTGGATTTAGGAGATGAAAACTGAAACAAGTCCCCCGTGTGTATATATTGTTACAACCTGGTATCCATAATCCGAATCTACACAACCAACAATGATGGGGTGAACTGAAAACAACAACACACCATGAAGTTTTTTAAAAAATATTATTAGCAATTAAGCGTACCCAACATACACAAACAACTTACACACAAACGGATATACAGGAACAAATAAATTAATGCTACACTAGACGTGCAGTCAAAATATTTACAAAAGTAAAATATATACAGTTTAGAAATTTAGCTTCATAAATTTGGTTTCATAAACTTGATTTCATAAATTTGGTTTCATAAACTTGATTTCATAAATTTGTTTTCATAAATTTGGTTTCATAAATTTAGATTCCGAAAATTTGGATTCCGAAATTTGGTTTCATAAATTTGGTTTCTCTATAAATTTGGATTCCGAAATTTGGTTTCATAAATTTAATTTCATAAATTTGGTTTTCGAAATTTGGACCCAGATGTGGCACAGAAATTATTTAAATCTGACAATTATTTAAATCTGACCCCTGAAGTTTCCATGGGAACTTACCTAGTTGCAAACAATATTACAGGGACACCATGATCTCGATCCTCCTCATGTTCCAGACAATAAGTCCCTAACATATTCTTCAACACTTGGTGGTAACGTTCTAAGGCTCCCTATGCTTGTGGGTGATACGCTGTAGAAAGAAGTTGTTTGATCCCTAACTTATACATAAATATCTGGAAGACGCTTGACATGAAATTGGATCCCCGATCTGACTGAATTTCTTCTGGAAAACCGAACTGGGTGAATAACTTCACCAAAGCATCAGATACAGTAGTTGCAGAAACTTCTTTCAATGGAATTGCCTCGGGAAACCTAGTCGCCTGATCCAGTACAGCGAATAAGTAGCGATATCCTGACTTTGTTCTGGGCAATGGACCAACCACGTCAATAATAATCCTGGAAAAGAGTTCTTTTACAGCCGAAATGGGTTTTAAGGGTGTCTTTTCGATGGTTGCATTGGGTTTTCCCCACTAACTGACATGTTTTACAACTTCTACAATAACTAGCAACATCAGAAAATAAACTTGGCCAATAAAAGTGCTGTAAAATTCTATACTTGGTTTTTCCAGCCAATGGAATATCGTGTACCAGATTCATAATATCAAGTCTATACTCCTTTGGGACTACAATTTTCTCCCTAACTTGCCAATGATCAGATACTGAGACATCATGTGGCCTCCACTTCCTCCTTAAAACACCATAATGAAGATAAAAACATATTGGTAACTTCTCTGCCTCTTTCTCTGAGAAAGCTCTATTATAAAACTTGCTTAAACTGCTATCTTCTTTCTGCTTAAGGATTATAGTTTTCTTGTCTGCTTTGAATTCATCTTCACTCGGATAAGTAGGCTCCTCACAACCAGAATTCGGATCCACAAGGAAAGTATTAGACAAAGCTATGCTATCATCATTAACTGAACTAACATTAGATCCTTCATTACTGGGACTTACACTAGCCTCACTATTCATAGCCTTGGTCTGGGACCAAGTCACTGCACATTCAGGAAAATTCCTGGATACAATGTCTCTAACTTTTCTGTCTCTTGATCAGTTTCAGGTTTAGACTGCACAATAGGAACTGCATAAACTTTATCATCTGCAATATCATTGCCTAACAAAAGATCCACACCATCAATAGGGAAAGTGGTACCTAATCCAACAGTAACTGGACCTACTACATATTTACAATCAAAGTGAATTTGATACAAAGGAATGGAATCATATCCTGTTGTAACACCTTTAATTAATACTTCCTTTCCTAAAGATGTCAGCATGCTAATAGGTATATCATCAGGCTTCAAGAGAGTTTGTTCTTCACCAGTATCTCTAAAAAGTGTAACAGACTTAGGGGTAGACGAACTGTCAGAAGTAGCATCAATACTAAAACTATCCACACCTGAAGTCATAACTAAATCTGCAT
>NC_043012.1:9144488-9146999 GCF_006345805.1 Octopus sinensis
ACAAGTACATACATATATCATATATACGCACATGTATTCATGCATGCATATACATAAATACATACTTGCATATATATACAAACATAGATACGTATGTCGCACGTGCACACACACACACACACACACACATACACACACAATTCCAATTTCTCTGGAAACTGGAATTATATATAGGTTTTGGAAAATTTGAAATGTCTAAAAATTTTAAGGATTCAAACAGCCATCAAATTACTGAAAAACGCAGAGGCAAATATGTGAATTATTATGAATATTCATTTATAACTATCGATTATGTTAGATGTTTAATAATAAAATATTGAAAATTAATTTACATAACCATGCGATATAAAACTTTGTATAATGTTTTACCATTTTTTTTTTCCCGAAACTAGAATTAATGACTCTAAATTGCCAAAGAATTTCTATAAAAGTTTTCTCCAAAATCATTAACTCAAACAGATGTGATAAATTATTAATTTTATTTTTTTGTTCGTAATCGCCGATAATCTTTCTGTTCGCCAGTCCCCGCTCATATCTTAATGCTGTATACTTACGCGTTAACCGGTTTTAAAATTGATGTTTTAGAATAAATTATACGAGGAGAGAGTAAACACGATAGATTATTTATTAAGAAATGAGAGTAGTTATTGATTAGTTGGGGGATATAATAAACTTTAAGGAGGTGTTTAAAATTTCTTAGTAGGGTATCTGCCAAGGGATGTATTTGATTGTGATTGGTTGTTAAGAAAAGAAACCGAAAGTAAGGTACATATTTGAATTTCACGAATGTATATATGTATGTATGTATGTAATTATGTATGTATGTATGTATGTATGTATGTATGTATGTATGTATGTATGTATGTATGTATGCATGTATGTATGTATGTATGCATGTATGTGTGTGTGTGTGTGTGTATGTGTGTGTGTGTGTGTGTATGTATGTGTGTGTGTGTGTATGTATGAATGCATGTATGTATGTATGTATGTATGCATGTATGTGTGTGTGTGTGTGTTTGTATGCATGTATGTATGTATGTATGTATGTATGTATGTATGTACGTATGTACGTA
The DNA here is from genome assembly GCF_006345805.1 of Octopus sinensis. NCBI lineage: Eukaryota > Metazoa > Mollusca > Cephalopoda > Octopoda > Octopodidae > Octopus > Octopus sinensis. The sequence goes on from NC_043012.1 coordinate 9,145,562, forward strand.
TGTATGTATGTATGCATGTATGCATGCGTGCATGTATGTATGTATGTATGTATGTATGTATGTATGTATGTATGTATGCATGTATGCATGCATGCATTGTATGTATGTATGTATGTATGTATGTATGTATGTATGTATGTAGTATGTATGTATGCATGTATGCATGCATGCCTGTATGTATGTATATGTATGTATGATGATGTATGCATGTATGCATGCGTGGTATGTATGTATGTATGTATGTATGTATGTATGTATGTATGGCATGTATGCATGCGCCATGCATGTTATGTATGTATGTATGTATGTATGTATGTATGTATGTATGTATGTATGTATGTGAGGGCACGTGGCTTTGTGGTTAGGTCATTCGGCTCATGATCGTAAGGTTGTGAGTTCGATTCCCAACGACGCGTTGTGTCCTTGAGCAAGACACTTTATTTCCCGTTGTTCCATTCCACTCAGCTGGCAAAAATAAGTAGTACCTGTATTTCAAAGGGCCAGCCTTGTCACACTCTGTGTCACGCTGAATCTCCTTTGCGAACTACGTTTAGGGTACACATGTCTGTGGAGCGCTCAGCCACTTACATGTTAATTTCGCGAGCAGGCTGTTCCGTTGATTCGGATCAGCTGGGACCTTCGTCGTCGCAATCGACAGAGTGCTCCTATGTATGTATGTATGTATGTATGTATGTATGTATGTATGTATGTATGTATGTATGTATGTGTGTGGTGTGTGTGTGTGTGTGTGTGTGTGTGTGTATTGTATGTATGTATGTATGTATGTGTATGTGTGTGGGTGTATAGGTATGTATGTATGTATGTATGTATGTGTGTGTGGTGTGTGTGTGTGTGTGTGTTGTATATGTATGTATGTGTGTGGTGTGTGTGTGGTGTGTATATGTATGTATGTATGTATGTATGTATGTATGTATGTATGTATGTATGTATGTATGTATGTATGTGTGTGTGTGTGGTGTGTGTGTGTGTGTGTATGTATGTATGTATGTATGTATGTATGTGTAGGTATGTATGTATGTATGTATGTGGTGTGGTGTGTGTGTGTGTGTTGTATATGTATGTATGTAATGTATGTATGTATGTATGTATGTATGTATGTATGTATGTGTATGTGTGTGTGTGTGTGTATATGTATGTATGTATGTATGTATGTATGTATGTGTATGTGTGTGTGTGTATGTATGTATGTATGTATGTATGTATGTATGTATGTGTGTGTGTGTGTGTATGTATGTATGTATGTATGCATGCATGCATGTATCTATGTATGTATGTGTATATGTATAGGTATATATGTGCATGTAAGTATATGTGTATGTATGTTGCTTCCCAACCTCATGGTTCTGGGTTCAGTCCCACGGCGTGGCGTCTTGGGTTAAAGTGTCTCTACTCTAACCACAAGCCAACTAAAGCGTTG
>NC_043012.1:9147099-9152099 GCF_006345805.1 Octopus sinensis
AGGCGATGATGTGTCAAGACAGTAAAAACACCAGACAAGTTATGCTGTGGCATCTAGCTATGGAGCTTCAATTATGAGCTCAAATCCCGCCAGGGTTCGAGTTTGGATTTAATCCGGGGGATCTAAAGTAATGTGGATTGTAGGCGCAGGCGTGGCTTGTAGACGCTGGTGTATTTTGTAATCGGAGGCGTGGCTGTGTGTTAGGAAGTTTCCTTCCCAACGTCAACAAGAAACTATGGCATTACAACCAGCCTGGCAAAGTCTTTGCTACATTTTCGGCACCTGCCAGAGGGAGTGTTTGTCCAGGGTAGGACTACACAGCCACAGCAGGAGATGTATTAGGACATGAAATGTAAAAGCCGGACTAGAATATTTTATGCGCAACTCCATTGTCTCTCGAGACAAAAAGGATGCCAACAACAACAATTATTATTATTATTATTATTATTATTATTGTTATTATTATTATTATTATTATATTATTATATATTATTATTATTATTATTATTATTATTATTATTATTATTATTATTATTATTATTTTGGTAGGTCTTGAGAGATACATTTATGTCGATAGGGTCAGTCATATCAATGAGGAGGCATGATTTTTGGCTGAAGTATTTCAATATACTGTCTGGCTTATTCGCATCTAACTTTCTGTCAGTTTGAACTGTAAAGTTCTAGAGGAGTGAGATGTGACCATTTTCAAGCACTGGAGGTGGTTTGTGTTCCCACCAGTTTTTAAGACGGAACAGGTCCAGGTTTTTGCAAATTACCCATGAATATACTGTGCTGCCCTATCATGCCTGTTGAGGTACTCTATAGGCGCAAGAAGACTGCACATGGAGACAACATGATCAGTGGTTTCATTCTGTTGTTTACAAACACGACATGTTGGGCTACTGCTGTTCTTTAATATGTTGGCCTGGTAGGTAGGCATTGGTCTTGGGCTGCTAAGATAAACCCTTCTGTTTCTGATTTTAAGCCAGAAGACATTATTATTATTATTATTATTATTATTGAGTGAGAGAGCAGTTCATGCCATCAAAGTGACACTGGGGTAAAATATACGAAGCCCAATATACCCATCATGACTACCCGTCTGATAAAGGTACACCAGGCAAATGCATCACAACCATATGTGCGCGACATGGTGATCTCATATCAAGATAAACAGCACATGACCTTGCAGGTGGGGCCCAGTTAGAATTTTCTTCAGGTTGAGTAGCCCATCCTGCTCAAAAGGTCCCTGAATAAGGGTTGCTTTAGGATGTTGAACGAAACACCTATGTTTCCAGAGGTGAACCATTCAAACTCCAAAGAATCCCTCTCAACACATGGCTATGATGCTCCCCCACTACTTCTGCTCGTGATCAGAGTTGCACATATCGTCAGCCACTAAGGGACATGCTCAACTGGTTAAGGTCAAACAACTGACAAGCAAATCTGTGGTATTGAGCAGAATATTTGCTCTGGCCCATCTTTTATACCAAGACAAAACAATGTACATGATAACACTTCCAATCAGTTAAGATCAGAAGCCATGAGAGCCACTGCCTGGTACTGCATCAGGGCTATTATTATTATTATTATTATTATTATTATTATTATTATTATTATTATATATTATTATTATTATTATTATTATTATTATTATTATTCTATGTTCAAATTCAGTTGAGTCAACGTTGTCTTTCATTCTTCCCGTGTCGATGAAATTAATTAACAACCAGTACTGCCATCGATTTAATCATTTAACTCCCCTTCTCCATAATGTTTTGCCTTGTGCCTGTCATCAACCATTATTATAATTATCATCATCATCATCATCATCATTGGTGTTGCTGTTATTATAGTTTTTCTTCTTCTTCTTCTTCTTCTTCTTCTTCTTCTTCTTCTTCTTCTTCTTCTTCTTCTTCTTCTTCTTCTTTTCTTCTTCTTTTCTTCTTCTTCTTCTTCTTCTTCTTCTTCTTCTTCTTCTTCTTTTCTTCTTCTTCTTGCGTTCCTGATCATAGAACTGCAGGAAACCTGACAAAACGCTGAATGTTGGCGACTGACAGTCACATCATGGATAATATAATCAAAATGAAACAAAACAAAACACAGAACGTAAATTGATTTATACGATAGCTGAACCACGAAACACTTGGTTCTAGACTAAATTCTATTACCAGAAGATCCGAATAATCTTTCAATATGTCTGAATATAATCTTGCTGTGTAGAGTATAAATGAAATAGAATATGATTTATCTGCTGCTTCGACTGGAGTCGGGTGGCTGTATTCAGATTGTCACACGGATTCACACATATCCAGTTTAGAAGAAGCTGGAGAATTGTATGAGGTGAGAATTCGGAAACAATAAATGCATTAAGTTACTTCACTGTGTCTCTCATGTGCTCAGGTACTCACGCACCTGATCCTTTGGGTTCTTTCGCCGATCCTCATTCTTTCTTTTGCTCATTCACTCTCTCATTCACACTCACGCGCAATATATTATAATCCAATATCTACATCTATATCTTTATCACATTTAAGCGTTTTTATTTTTGCGAGTTTCCTGACCTGAAATCGTATATTGAAACGGATATTGTTATAAATGTAAACAAATAATTGAACAACAGAAATATGGGCAATTTACCCTTACAAGGCGAAAGAATTTGTCAACAACCAGCCATGGCACTCGATCCCATATTCCTCAAAGACACTGGCTGAGTGCTATACTATTAAGCTAAACTTTTCACCGACAAATTCATCCCCGGAATTAGACGCTAAATAATTTATCCAGTATATCTGAAGTTCTAGCGTAACTCTGCGTTCGAAAACATATCTTCTTATTTATGTCGTACAATACACATTTCGACGCTTCTAATAACCGCTTCGCCCAAATATTCGTTTGTGTACATTCATATACATATGGTTTTTCTATTTAGCGTCTAATTGAGCGAATAAATTTATTAGCAAGCACTTTAGCTTAATGGCAAAGTACTCAGCTGAAGTCTTTGAGGGATACGGGTTCGAGTCCACTGGCTGTTTGTTGGCAAATTTTTTCTGCCTTGTAAGGGTAATTTATTCACCATTTCTGCTGTTCTAACGGCAACTCTGCGTTCAAAAGTATATTGTTATATTTCGGAATGGTTATTTTTTTTCGTATTCAATTTTTACTTCAGCTCTCTCATTGTTTTTATTTTAGCGTCCTTTACCTACCTACCTACCTACCTACATATATATATATATATATATATATAATTTAAAAATAGGATAAAATCTTCATAAGAATTTATCAAGTAGTTAGCGTGAAAAACCTCATAGGAGAAAAAACCCATCAATTTTTCCTTTAAAATTTATTTATTTATATTATATAGAGGGCACTATTACACAAACAACGTGTCTATTTATTTTAGTAGTTTTGACCTTAAGAGTCCCTCCTAGCGTGAGGCATATATGCGTAATAGTGCCCTCTATATAATATATATATATATATATGTACGTACGTATGAATGTATGTCTGTGTGTGTGTAAGGATCTCATACCTTATGACCTCGTTTAGAAAAATAGACTGTTCGATATCATTGCAGGAGATCTATCTCTCTTTCGCTCTCTCTCTCTCTGCAATACGTATAACAACAAAGAAAACTGGAGAGGAAGAGTTAAGGGTATAGAAAGCAAAAAAATATTGTTTGTTGTTTGCTAAGAAAGTAATATGCCTTCTGCATTAAAAATTCAATTTAGTTAAGAGCATTTTATCACATGTAAAAACCTTGCTAAACACTTGAAACACCTACACATATAAGCAAATGGTTGTGTGTGTGTGTATGTATGCGTGTATAATATAGGCATACACACACAAAAGTATATATACATATATACATATATATATATATATATATATATACATATATACATACATATATATATATACATACATATATACATACATATATATATATATATATATATATATATATATATATATATATATATATATATATATATATATATATATATATACATACATATATACATACATATATATATATATATATACATATATATATATATATATATATATATACATATATATATATATATATAGATATATATATATAGACATACACACACATATGAATGCATGAATATACGTACACGTATGCATGTTCCAAATATAATATACACAGTACGCATGCGCACACGCACAGTTATTTTGCGTATGTAGATTTACATCTCTGTCTTTTTCTGTATACATGTATGTATATTATACATATATATATATATATGTGTGTGTGTGTGTGTATATATAGACATATATATTGTATACACACAATATATTATATATACATATCGTATGCATACACACACATATACACACATACATACGTACATACATGCAAGCACGTATACACAATGGAAGTATATAACAATAAGTTATTTTAAAATCTACTTTTGTTAATTAATTTCACTAAGATTGTTAATATACTTTTTCAAATAAAATCATGTATATTATTTGACAAAATACATTAAGAAAATTAATCCTGAAGGAGTAGCTTCGAGAGCGCTCGTTAAAGCCAATCTATATCTATCTATCTATCTATCTATCTATCTATCTATCTATCTATCTATCTATCTATCTATCTATCTATCTATCTGTCTGTCTATCTGTCTGTCTATCTATCTATCTATCTATCTATCTATCTATCTATCTATCTATCTATCTATCTATCTATCTATCTATCTTTCTGTATGTCTGTATGTCTGTCTGTCTGTCTGTCTGTCTGTCTGTATATCTATGAGTGTGTCTATGTGTGAACTGTAGCTGAATAGGCCGAAAACAGTTCGAAATTAGTAGTAATAAAATAAATAAAAATAAACTGGAAACGAGGTCGTATTTCTTATTTCTTTATTGCCCAGGAGGGGTTAAACACAGAGGAGACAAACAAGGACAAACAAACGGATTAAGTCGATTACATCGACCCCAGTGCGTAACTAGTACTTAATTTATCG
>NC_043012.1:9157099-9172099 GCF_006345805.1 Octopus sinensis
GAAAGTATCCTGGAACCAGATACCCGGCCCGAATTCTTGCAATTCAGTGGTCTCCACTAAAGACACTCAATACACCTGGCAATGATGTTAAGTACGTCATGGCGAGGTTTCATCTCAGAGCGCAAAAAGTGACAATCAAATCTTCCCCTTCTTTATATTGTATTTCTCACTCTCAGAAAGCAAACTGACATCGATAGAATTTGAATTCAAAACACAAGATACCGGAATGAATATCACAATAAATTTCGTATAGCAGCTTCAATAGTTTCCACCGTCATTCCGTGAATCTCATCAGTTTTAGTTTAATAATGAATTAATAGATATCCCTCATTATGCTGAGGTTCGGAGGCCTCAGTTACAATCCATTCATAACGTCATCATATTCTATTCGGGATGAATAACGCCGTCAGTTTCTAAATTCTTTTCAAATCTGATTTACTGTCAGAGGTTGACTCTCTAACTCTTCGATTCTTCACAAGCACTCACAGGCATTGAGGGGTTACGCTCCGAGTCGACCTTTCCAAGGCTACTTTCCAAGTCTGGCTACTTTCCCACAACTATTTATGAATTTTTATCCCCTATTTATTGCTAGGTAGTTAACCCCGACGTTTGTTCATCTGATCTTCTGAGATGTATTTGTCCTGCAGAGTTTTTAGCAGTCCTCCTGATCAGGCAAGCTTGATGGGTGGGGTGGGGGATCCATTTTATATATACAATGGTTTGTATCGAACTACAAGTTACCAATAACACTCATGGGCGACCTGACATAAATATTAACATCTAATATTAGCCGCAACAAATTAGCTGTAATATACAGGAAACCAGCCATAAAACTATCATTCCTTTTTCTTTCTATATTCATTTATATCTAATGTTATCTCAGTAATACTTCTAAATTTTAATATGAGACCATTACAAAGTATATTACCAACTAAGTCCAAATTGGATTTTCAACTTTCGGTTCACAGTTCTATAATTTAGGTTCAATTAAACATTTGCAGCGTGGAAGGTGTTTATAAGCCACTTAAGAAACATACAAAAACCGTTAGATTCACTTCAAAATTTAAATTTAATTTGTCAAATTCCGTGCTGCATCACGGAATTTTGTCAGTGAAAAGGTCGCGATCTCAAAGCGACGAAAATATTTTGACATATTAAATTTAAATGTTGAAGTGAATCTAACGGTTTTTGTGTGTTTCTTAAATGGCTTATAAACACCTTCCACGCTGCAATTGTTTTCGTTCTAGCACACGATCTCAGATCAGGTCACTTGCTATGCAAGTACATCTCCACAATTAAATATTATTTTCAGCTAAACATATCGAGTAGTTTCATAAATGGCGTCTAACAAAAGATCAGTGATTGAGCTTTCCCTCAAGTACAAGTCGGCTATAAAACATTTTCCTAGGTTCTCAAATATATATCATGGGGAAAAGATGGAAGTTGTATGAAAGAATTTTAGTAAATAGAAAAAAAAGAGAGATTAGTCGTCTGTTTTGACATTGACAGCAGACATTTGTCAAAGCATAAATCACACACAAATATATATTTTTTTCACCAAAAGATACTCTCGTAATAATATTGGTTTCAGCAAATAATCTTTCTGTTCCACAACGTTATTTTTCTCCCGTAACTATCGATCTTGGACCCCCGTCCCCCCAAAAAACCAAAACAAAACAACCCCCCCCCCCACCAACCCACAACTTTTTAGATTTTCACTTTTGAAACTTGAGAAATTTATTGATGAGAGATTCTCAAGAAGAGGAAATAAAAGACGCCTTCAGCAGGAAGCTTATATAGCAAACGGAGTGAAAAAAAAAAAAAACTTTAGAGAAAAGTTTGGAATTAAACAAATTTTTATTTAAAAAAAAAATTCAACAGACATTACTTTTTGAATGTGGTACTTTTTGCTGAAATTTATCAAAGAATATTGAAACTTTTCTACAGAAGGCAACCATAACAATATTCTTTAGACATTCTATCGATTGGTAGGGGAGCACTATAATTTACTTCACTTATTCTATAGGCTATTCATAATCTCAAAATATTTTACATATTTCAGGTTGTCATGCATCAAAAAATAATTTCAGGTTGTTTCTTGAATACCAATCCAGAGTTAATAAGAGAGAATGGGTTCTCTTCTACATTGAGTGTTTAGCTTTTCATTCCTTAGATATCTGCTGTTATAGTTCCTAGTAATACTTTATTTGATGATGGTTAATGAAAAGAAAGGCGATGAGTTGGCGGGCAAAATGTTTAGAGGTATTTCGTCTGTCTTTACGTTCTGATTTCAAATTCCACCGAAGTCGACCATTGCCTTTCATCCTTTCGAGGTAGATAAAATAAGTACCTGTCGAATACTGGGGTCATTGTAATCAACTTATCCTCTACTCCGAAGTCGCTGGCCTTCTGCCAAAATGTGCGACCAATATCACGGTATAACGATGAAAAATAAAAAAATGGAAATGAAAATAACTTTTTCTAGGGGTATTTGGTGTGTAGATCACGAATATAACATCGGGTTCTTCCTGTGCCCCTTCAGTTTCTCGTAAATTATTAAATACACTGATGGTTCTGTAGGAATTGAGTGTGAACAGGATTGGGCCCAAACTGACAACTCTAGAAGTTATCAACGGATTTTGATATAATTTTAATGGGATGTTTCTAAGGTATTTCTCAACCTAAACTATGAAAATTATAACCGTACACTCAATATTGTTATAGTTATATGGGTCCAAATCCGTGGTAAATCTGACAAGAAACCACACCTCTTCACCTGGACTCGTAATCTAATACTTATTAAGCAACGGAATAAAGTCCTGGCCTCACGTCTGCAACAATGGAACCTGTTGGATAAAGATACTCGAATTAAGGTATTTAGGAAGCGTTCTGTAGATCTACAGCAATTCTTCACTTTTGAAAACAACTTGACTTATTGTAATGATATCAGAGACCTATACAATCCCCTTAAGCTGACTTAGGTACCAAAAGAGCAGAAGTTATTCATAGATGCATCGCTTTACAACATAAAAGCGGTTCTTTTCACATTGAGAATACTATACCTTCAGTTCTAATTGCTCACTCAGTCATTTTAAGAGAGACATATGAGAACCTCGCTTGTATTGTAGACCGCATAATCACAAGGTGCATGAGAGGTTAATTTATGTGGACTTGAAAGTAGTAGCGCGACTTAATGGGCTACAAACTGGGTACACCAAGTTTATGTGCTTCCTTTGCAAGTGGGACAGCAGGGCCAGATAAGGACATTATGTACGCTCAGAATAGCCACCCCAGGAAACTATGGCGCCTGGATGTCATAATGTAAATCATGAGCCACTAGTTAAGAAGGAGAAACTCATTTTGCCATCACTGCATAGGAAACTAGGCCTAATGAATCAATTTACCAAAGCACTGCAACATAACAAGCAATGGTTCCAGTAACTTAAAGCAATTTTACCTGAAATAAGTGCTGCTGAGATTAAAGAGGGCATTTTCGTAGGCCCTCAGATTCGTCAACTTAGAGCTGATAAGGACTTCGATTCGACAATGAGTGGAACTGAGCTAATGGCCTGACATGCATTTAAAGATGTATGCAAAGGACCTCTGGGAAAGCACCAATTGGACCAGCAAGAAAGTATAGTTGAGCGCTTAATCAAGTGCTACCAAGATCTCGGATGCAATATGTCACTGAAGATACACTTTCTTCATTCTCATCTGTCCTTCCTCACAGAAAATTCAGATGTGAGTGATGAACATGGAGAGAGGTTCCATCAAGATATAGCGTCAATGCAAAGCAGGTATAAGGGAAAATGGAGCCCGACTATGCTGACTGACTTCTGCTGGAACCTGAAGCATGACGCACCTGAGATGTCTTATAAACGAAGAAGTAAAAATACTAAAATGTAGGCTAATCTTAATATATAAAATACCCTGTCTGTGTGTGTGTCCCCTTAATGCACGCTTAAACCACTGGATCAATCTGTACTATACTTTGGTATATGAAAGCAACATACGGTCTTCAATTATGTTATTTTATTAAAAATAAATATTGCTCTCTATATATTGCTCTCTATATAAAGATTAACTTCAAATCGTCTTCTCAACTTCCAGTATTTGAACTTCCAGTTTTTGGCGTCCTAACCAGCTATTTACACACACGCGTATGTATACATCATTATCATTGTAACGATGTCTGATAAAAGAGAATTTTTAAACGCACTTTCGTGTCAGAAAAAAAATTCATACGGATATAGACGCTTTTTTCTCAATTAATTAAATGGCGTACTATATATTGTACATTAATTTCCCAATATATATATCGGACATTTTTTTAACAAGTCGCCTTATTAAGACTTGATATTTCACATTTAAATCCCATGTGATTATTCTTGTCGCAAATCGATTTATTAACACTTTCACTTAATTGTTTTGTCAATGTCAACATAGTAACTAAGTAACCAGCTATTTACACACACACAAACACGTATATATATATATATATATATATAAAATATTATTAGAGACAAAACCACTATTTTGCAAAACAAACAAGGAAAGACTTAATCAATACATAAAATTTTAATAAATAGTCAATAAAACCGCCACTACAATTGTTTCTTGTCTTGATCGACAATCTTCAGGTGGACTTCAATCTAAAATATCAATATTTTAAAATATAAAAATAATAATTTTAAAATAATTAAAGTATTAATGAAAAAATATGAATATATAATCCATATATAACCTATATATAATCCATATATAATCAATATATAAACAATATATAAACTAAAATAAACCTATCAACAATTAAATATAAAATATAAAATATAAAATATAAAATATAAAACAAAACAAAAAATAATAATAATATAATAATAATAAACTATATATACACCCATACACATATAACTAATTATATATAACCATATCTAACTACATACACTAAATCACACACCTATATATATATCCCTATACATACACATAAAAACGTCTAGGCAACTATAAATAAATAAAATAGCTAAATACTTCAACACAATACTTATTCATACTCCCACACACTTATATAGCAATCCCTTTAACCTATACATTCACACACAAATACACACACGTAAACCACACACCCATAACAAATACAAACACCCACCCCACTCACACACACCCACAAGTACATATAAACCTCATCATATACACCAAACAAAATTACTTTACCAAGGAACTTAACATAAGTATAAAAAGTATTACCGCTCTGGAAACGAACATCTTTGAAAACAATGAATGGAGAAATGGAATAAATGGAATTAAAAATAATATTCACGTGGCAAAACGAACACCACTCAAAAATTATGAATGAAACAATGTAATAAAACAACCAAACATCGAAAATAGACAAATTACCACGAATTCCCTAAAAAAACCATGATAACCAAAACTCTAGACAAATTACCACGAATTCCCTAAAAAAACCATGATAAACCAAAACTCTTAAAAACATATAACGATAAAATCTCCCTTTGCTAAACTCTATAACAAACCTATATAGCAATCCCCTTAACCTAAAACATTCACACACAAATACACACACGTAAACCACAGACCCACGACTTATACAAATACCCACCTCACTCACACATACCTATACTAACTTATAAACCTCAACATACACCAAAAACCCACTCCCTCCCCACACAGACAAATTAACACATACATCCCCAAACCTATATAACAAACCCATATACACATTCACACACAAACACACACACACGCAAAACACACACACACAACAGATACATATACTCCCTCACATATACGCATATACATACTCACTAAACTCGATATATACAACAATATTTACACACCCACACTCATACAGATAAATAAATTATACAACTAAAAACTCACACACAATCTCATATACATAAACACTCCAATGAAAAACAACATTAAATACATCGTAATTAACCAGAATATCAAAAATAACAATATGACATAAGGAGAAATAAAATACATACTTACAAGTCAGTTTCAAATTATGAAGTGAAATTAAATTCTAAGCCGTTAAAAAAATCAAAACAAAATTACGTTACCATAGAAATAACTTATGTATAAAAAGAATACGCGCCATGGAAAGTAAACGTCATTTAAAATTATGAATGGAGAAATAGAATAAATGGAACTAAGAACTATATCACGTGGCAAACAAAATACTTAAAAACATTTAATGAATGGATTCTTTAATAAAAATACCAAATAAATTATTATATACATTTATGAGCTTTAGCTCATCTTAGCAGCTCTAACAAACAATTTACAGAACCCAAATCTATTCTCGATGCTGCCATTCTACTACACTATTCCATTCCCAATTCCAAGCAACGCTAGCCCACCACCCAGTTACAATTCCCAATCCACCCATTCATTCACAATTTCAACGACGTTCGTCTCCACAGCGCTACGTATTAACCTCATATATACACCGGTGATTCGCTTTCACATCCGTGCGGATGGGTGAGAGTATAAATTGAGTGTAGTGATGGGGCTCCCTTTACTATACACATTTGTACCTGTGTGGTAGTCTCCATGTGTATATCCACGCACGGGTATAAATGCGGGGGGTACACGCGCACGGCATGTGCGTGTACCCCCTCACATGTACATATGCATGCTAGTTGGGCTCGATATGTGCAACGGTGTAATCGCGTCCGCATACATGCAGATGGGCGAATTGCACAATCAAAATACGCACACGTGTGTGTGTGCGTTCCTTGGTTGTGCAGTTCACCCATCTGGGTGTGAGTGGGTGTAAGCGTATTGCTGTGGATGTCGAGCTTGATACGTATGTATATGAGTGTGTATTGGGGGGTTGTACGTATTTGTTGTGTGCATGTGCTTCGCGCACGTGCGTCCGTGTATGGATGAATATATGGGGATTGCTATGTGGGTGTAAATTGGGTATAGAGGGGGAGTTTTGTCATTGTATGGGTGTGGGTTTCATTTGTGATGGTGGTTTGTTGGTGATTTTTGGTATGTTCAGTATATTTGGGTTAGTTATGTATTATTCTTGTGTGTATAATTGTATACATATATGATTGGTGTGAGTGGGATTGCGCCCATTTTTGGGGATGTATATGTTCATTTGTCCATATGGGGGTTCGTTTCCAGAGCGGTAATACTTTTTATACTTATGTTAAGTTCCTTGGTAAAGTAATTTTGTTTGGTGTATATGATGAGGTTTATATGTACTTGTGGGTGTGTGTGAGTGGGGTGGGTGTTTGTATTTGTTATGGGTGTGTGGTTTACGTGTGTGTATTTGTGTGTGAATGTATAGGTTAAAGGGATTGCTATATAAGTGTGTGGGAGTATGAATAAGTATTGTGTTGAAGTATTTAGCTATTTTATTTATTTATAGTTGCCTAGACGTTTTTATGTGTATGTATAGGGATATATATATAGGTGTGTGATTTAGTGTATGTAGTTAGATATGGTTATATATAATTAGTTATATGTGTATGGGTGTATATATAGTTTATTATTATATTATTATTATTTTTTGTTTTGTTTTATATTTTATATTTTATATTTTATATTTTATATTTAATTGTTGATAGGTTTATTTTAGTATATATTGTTATATATTGATTATATATGGATTATATATAGGTTATATATGGATTATATATTCATATCTTTTCATTAATACTTTAATTATTTTAAAATTATTATTTTTATATTTTAAAATATTGATATTTTAGATTGAAGTCCACCTGAAGATTGTCGATCAAGACAAGAAACAATTGTAGTGGCGGTTTTATTGACTATTTATTAAAATTTTATGTATTGATTAAGTCTTTCCTTGTTTGTTTTGCAAAATAGTGGTTTTGTCTCTAATAATATTTTATAATATTTTACTATAAAATTGGATTTAATCCTAAATCTGATTTTTTTCCCTGTAAATTTGGATTTATTCCCTAATATTTATTATTATTATTATTATATATATATATATATATATTATATATATATATATATATATATATATATATATAATATATATATATATCATTACAGTTGTGACGATTTCAGATAAAGAAGAATTTCTAAAGTTACTTTGATTTTTAGTATTCTTCTCGGGCTTTCTCATTCCACGGATCCCGTTAATCCCATATGACCTCCATTTGAGTTTAAACGGTTCCGGTTCCCAGTCAAACTAAGTTTCGCTATGTCAATAAACAAATCTCAAGGATAGTCTCTCAAAGTTGTTGGACTTCACTTTGATTCACTCATGGGCAATTATATGTAGGATTTTCGCTAGTTGGAAGTCCCAAAATCTTTTCATTTATGCACCAATTAAAGGACACACTCAAAACATCGCATATTTAGAAGCTTTAGATAATTAAATTGTGATTGATTTCCGGATTTGTTTCAATACATTTGTTTATATTCACGTCATCTGATAGAATTTTTGTTAAATATACTTATTAACAGGAGGGGAACGCCCGTGGGCCGGTTCTTCTCAAATTTTTAGATTTTCAGGTTCAACGTGTTTCAAATAAGTACTGACAATTGAAGGTGATTGCAAAGACAAAGAACTACTTATTTTTTTAACAATTTTAACAGTGAGAACATCGGATAAAACGTTATCGATATTAATAGTTTGTACCTCAGCTAATTACTGCTGAGAACTTCATAATCGATGTTTCATTTTACTTAGAGATTTAAAAGGCATACTTAAATTTTATTATTTTCAATAACCAGGGTTATTAATGTATAAAGTTGGTGCTGCAGCCACTAGGAGGTCAGACATGCGTAGTCTATGTTTCATGTTAAAGATCTAAAAGGCATTTTTAAATTACATTATTTTTACTTTAATCCGGGCAACGTCGGGTATTTCTGCTAGTACATTGTATAATGCTAACAAACATGCCGACTCATTATATAGTTATGAATTAATTACAATGGATATATTTAATCTGAATTTGGGAGTAAAATATATTTATGGTATCGTGGAAATTGGTTTAAAATTGCATAGTTATTAAGTTGGAAATTTACAAGAAAATGTGACTTTGATGGGAAACTTTTATTATAAAATTCGAATTTAGCACAAACAACTTCATAATGAAATGTACATGCAAACTAGATTTCTTTCTTGACCCTGAAATGTTTTGTACAGTGTATTTAATGAATAAAGTTTGCCTTGATATTTTAATAGTGATTGTTGATTGTTGATAATAATCCTGATTGTATGGTGATTAGAAAATATAATAGAAAATCAGTTATGATGATTAGAAAATACAATAGAGAATCAGTTATGTTGATTAATGATTAAGTGTATTTACAAGTCTATGATTATCTCAATGGTATTTTTTGATTGCCGTGTGAAAATATCAACTTAAATCCCTTTTATCCCTTTAAATATTGAGTTTTGAGAAAATGCACGAGCCCTTAAATTGACGGAAGGACACAATCTAGTGTATTTTCTCAAGTTTATTACTGATATTAGTTTTATCGGCTCTGTACTGGCATAGTCGACTCCAGGCGATTTCGAACGTAGAATGAAAATGGACGTACTTAATATAAGACATATTGTCAAGCGTTCTAAAAATCCTGCACATCTGCCACACTTCTTAAATATTGACAAATACGAGACACCCAATTTTGAAACACTCAACTGTGAGACTCAAGATTTTCAATATTGTTTAACTCGATGGTTATTGTGGTTCTAAAGATAAATGTTGCTTCTGTAACCCTTTTTTTGAGGTTTGATCTTTCCAACAAATAGTAGTTTCCCTTTATATTTTAGTGTTCTAGAGAGCCAAAAAAAAAAAAAAAAAAATGAAAAACGGATCATGCCAACGTAGTTGTAATTCTCAGCAAGAAAGAATAAAACTTACACCACAAGATGTGCCTACCTCACTTCTACTGTGTTTCGTGTATTCCTTCGCTCTATCTTTTCTTGACCTGCAGCACAAACCATTGACGCTAGTTCTTGTCTATGCTACGGACAATTATGTAGAAAAACCTTATCTGAACAATATCTAAAGGCTCTTTGCACAGCCTCAATTCCTAAATGTCTCACATTTTGAATATTTTGGCGATAGCAATTGGTTAGAATATGAAACCTTCATTTAACAATATCATACATTTTCGCATATTTGAAAAAAACAGCGGTGTCCACGCTTTAGCTAATCTGGCTATTAATGTAGAGAATTAACTCTAATAAACTGCAAATACTTGTTGATTGAATTGCATTGTTTTACTGAAACCTCGGCGTGTAATATGATAAGTAGACGGAGTGCTTTTATAGGGGCGCTAATCGCCATAAACAGTAATGCTGACTGATTTAGCTATGAATAATCAGAGATAATGCTCTTAAGTCAATGATTATTAGAAATAACATTCTTGAGTTATCAGCTATATTGTCAAATAACACACAAAGCTGTTAATTTCACTTACGCTTTCAATGTATTTCATGAAATGTAAAAATTTTCTTCGAACAACTCCAACCTGGCTACAAACACTGTTCTAAGAAAGAGAGAAATAGCAATACTTTGGACAATATGATCTTGAATTTAGAAATCGATGAAACGGCCAAAGCTGGAACGCCTTTCAACGTAGAACAATCATAGTTCACTTGGTGCTAAACAATAGCAAAATTTTCCTATTTTAATTTAGGTCCACTTCTTCATTAATGAGAATATAATTATAATTATAAAAGTCAATGTTGCAATCAGTTATGTAATGACGACATTTTAAGTATATCTATATATGTAACCGAAACACTGCCAGGTCTTCCTTTCACACCCTGTCAAACCTTTCCCAAGTAACTCATGCCTCATACCTTTTACTAATCAACTCACTGAAGCAGTGAAACAGTGTAAGACAGGGAGAAAAAAGAGAGAGGGAAGAGAGAGAGAGAGAGAGAGAGAGAGAGAGAGAGAGAGAGAGAGTGTGAGAAAGAAAGTAGACGAGGGTGTCGTCTTCTCCGCTAGTTGTATTACTGACTAACAATATTTTCAAGAAGGGATCTTCTACATGGACACTCGTCCTACTGAAAATAGCAGCCAAAATTTCTACCAGAAATCTCGTTCTACAGTCTTAAATAAAGGATATCTTGGAGAATTTAGTGACGTACAAAAAGTAAGAAAAAGTGGGATGGTCACTATGCGAACACCCCCAGAAGGGTGCTTAAACAGTAATAAACAAATCTACTTCGAGCAACCGAGGGAAGACCATTATGCGGTCACTTTACCCACAAAAAGGTAGAAATAGCATCAAAATCGACTGACCGTTGCAAAAGGGAAAATGACGCATTAGAAAATGTAGTTATGTACATAAAGTGGACATAATTTAAATATCACAAAAATTATTAGAAAACTACCCTCCGGATGGTTTACTTATGCTTTATGTAGAATATAATCTCCAAACCTATTCTCCACTCAAAAAGTTTCTTCTAAATTCACTAATATAGACGCCCTCTAAGAAGATGTGTACTTTACTTTGTCCGGCATATGTAAAATATTAACTGCTTCCTCATAGCTTTCATACTTTGTTCTATTATTGCTTAGCTACTCACTTTTTCTTCCAACTTTAATCATTTAGTAATCATTTTAAAATAATCTCTTATTCTCTTGGTGTTATATTCAATGTTCATATTGCTATACATATTTTTCTTCATGTTTTTGCTTATTTTTAGTCACAATATTAAGCATGTTTTAAGTACTTAAAATATTTTCAACTAAAAACATATTCACAAGTGTGATATTTTTGTTTTCAAAATAAATGCAAATTAAATCTAAAAACATTATTTTTTTAATTTTTTTCCCCGAATACTAAATAAAATAATAAATATTCATAAAATGTATTATTCTAAAATATAGATGCTTTTATACAAAATAGAAAATTTGAATATTTTTAGAAAGCCAAGACATTTGAAAAAAGTATAATGCGTGTAAGCGCTTAAAGTATGTATTGTGGACTTTTTGTTTTTTTTTACTAACGAAGACAAAATTATGGAATGTATTTGCGATGAAAATCAATAGTCAGCACACTGAATATTAAAAAGATTTGGAATATTTTCGGTTCTATTTTCTGTTTTTGCTCAATAGAATATTCTAACATATAAAGAAAGACTTCTCTCAAACTGTACCCAATTATGTAATTGCGTTTGATATGACCTATCTATCTATCTATCTATCTATCTATCTATCTATCTATCTATCTATCTATCTATCTATCTATCTATCTATCTATCTATCTATCTATCTATCTATCTATCTACACACACACACAACACACACACACACACACACACACACAAGGCGAGCTAACTGAATCATTAACACGCTGGGCGAATTGCTTAGCGGCATTTCGTCTGTCTTTACATTCTGAGTTCAAATTCTGCCGGGTTTAAGTGCTACTAGAATACTGGGGGCGATTCAGCAAACGATTCTGCCAGCTCACCTATATATATATATATATATATAAGCACAAGTGTGGATGTGTGATAAGTAGCTTAATTACCAACCACATGGTTCCGGGTTCAGTCCCACTGCGTGGTACCTTGGGTAAGTGTCTTCTATCATAGTCGCAAGCCTTGTGAGTAGACTTGGTAAAAGCTCGTCGTATATATATGCAATTTAAAAATAGGATAAAATCTTTATAAGAAATTATCAAGTAGTTAGCGTGAAAAACCTCACAAGGAAATGCATGCACTGATGATTAAAAAGTGCATTTTGTGCACTAATTATGAAATCATATGATCTGCAGCTGAATCTGTTTTTGAAAGGCTCGCTTCGAGAGTTGCATTCCCTCGCGTTCGGTACGTGTTTATTATGGTAGTTTTTACATTAAGAGTCCTTCCTAGCGTGAGACATTTATGTATAGTAATGCCCTTAATATAAATAAATAAATGAATATATAAATGAACTTGAAAACTTTGTTCTAGTTGGAAGTTTTTCAGTTCATTTAGTCATTAAGTTCATTTAGAGTAAATGAACTTAAAAAACTTCCTACTAGAACAAAAATACACACTCAAATTAATAAAAATCGGAATCTCAAGAGCAATGAAATTGGACATCACACAACTCAGAACTCCAAAAATGAAAAACAAAGAAAAACATCATCCCTTTCATAAACACACACAACCCTGGAATTACCAACATGTTTCAAATCATAGATTCAACCTTACCAATAGTCCTACAAAGCCCCCAAATAGCAAAACATATTAAACAAATATTGCATAAAAACAGTAAACGCCAAGACAAAAACCTGAAGAAACAACTAACAAGAACGAAATCATCATCAGAGACTAAAACCGAATTCTTTGTGAAAGAGTGCGGAAATGGTAGGTATGGGATCTGCAGTAACCTCACATACAAAGATATAGAGGGAGACAAGCAAATAAAATTTAAGAGTGGTCACACATTCAAAGTAAAGGCAGACATGAACTGCAAGACTCAGAACGTAATATACTGCATAACTTGCCCCACATGCAAGGAGAATTATATAGGCGAAACTGGAAATTCTTTATGCCAACGAGCCAGGATTCACCGACAATTTGTCCGACAGGAGGAACCGCAAGCGCTATTATATGATTTATAAAAACATGTGACATATTAATAAATATCTGTAAATATAAAACCATCCGGATTTCTGTGTACCTTATTCCTTCTAATATATATATATATATATATATATATATATATACATACACACACGCATATATATACATATATCTATATATATATAATATAGATGTATATGTATGTGCATATGTACATATATGTATATACATACATATACATACACACGCATACACACACACATATATATGCATATATATATCAATGAAAAGAAAATGGAGATATATATGTTACAATTGGCAATTCAAAAATTAAAAGATTAAAGTCAAAAATTTATTAGCATAATAATAATAATAATAATAATAATAATAATAATAATTATTATTATTATTATTATATATATATATACATGTGTGTGTGTGTGTGTTTGTGTGCTGATATAGGTATGTAAGGCATACTTTCACACACACGCAGATACTCACCTACACATATACCTATGCAAGTATACACAAAGGACTTTGGCACAGTTTCTGTTTACCATATTTCTCACAGAAAGAAGCGATTATGAGGAGGTGTTAGTGGAAGACGCTGGACTTTTAAATGCTGCGCAGTGGGTTTGAACCATACACTACAAGATTGCAAATCAAACTTGTACACCACACGGTCACACTTTTGCTATGCATCGCGATTGTAAATTTTATAGCTAAGTTGGCGTCAGAACGGAACTGGCTGAGCAGTCAATTTTAAAGGCACGATGTTGATATTGTTGTTTCGTCTCTGGACGATGCGATATGATAAACCTACGAGCAAAGGCGTTCCAGTCATGCCCAACTAGTTTCTTTGTTTATGGTTTCAGACACAGTGTATCTAGAAATACATTATTCAATGTTCTTTCTATTTTTAAGATATCAGAGTATGATTTGTGAGAGTTGGCTACTATTTGACAACCGTTATAAGCTGAGGCGTCCTCATTGTTTTGTGTGCGCCGTGTGAACACATATACGTACGAACAGCCATCTATGTCGGGACACATTTGTGATATTACTGTATGTATTATATATGAAGAATCTAACAGGAAGTTATTAGTAATCATCTGTGATAATGTTTCTGATAGACGATTATATCGGTTCCATCTTAGCCTACGCAAACCCGTTCGTGATATTACTCTATGTATTATGTATGAAGTATTTAAAAGCAAGATCCCAGCAGCCATTAATTATATCGGCAGCAACAGGCTCAAATGACATCATCAACAGAATTGTCCTCAACCACCATCAAAAACTGATCTGACCTTTTTACCCTTGGATTGCTCATTCCATTTCATTGTATTTCCACAGTGATAAGGAACAGTGAGTGATATATTATTTCCGACTACTGGAAACAATCTGTCTATCATCACGATAGCAGACTTGCTTCAATG
>NC_043012.1:9177099-9182099 GCF_006345805.1 Octopus sinensis
TATCTATCTATCTATCTATCTATCTATCTATCTATCTATCTATCTGTCTATCTATCTATCTATCTTCTATCTATCTATCTATCTATCTATCTATCTATCTATCTATCTATCTATCTATCTGTCTATCTGTCTATCTGTCTATCTACCTACCTATCTATCTATCTATCTATCTATCTATCTATCTATCTATCTATCTATCTATCTATCTATCTATCTGTCTATCTATCTATCTATCTATCTATCTATCAATCTCTCTCTCTCTCTCTCTCTCTCTCTCTATATATATATATATATATATATATCATGCATATGCAGAAATGTTATTACTAGTACTTATATGAAATAACATATGTACACAATCAATATATACACGCACGCTCTTTTGTATAGACACACTTATACACACTTATACGTCTATATATATATATATATATGTATATATATACTTCGAGAAGCGTCTTACGTAGATGCATTTTCTATATTTTGACTTGTACACATTTAAACGTCTTCACACTGTCTATGCAGAATCATTTGCTTATTTAGACATATGTGCGTTAATTATTTATTCATTTAACTCATTGTTACACGCACACGTTATACAGATTCACTTGTATTGAAGCACATACACGTACAAGGTGTCTGTTCATTAATCTTATCAGCTGATTGTGTCAGTAAATAAATAATGATATATTTAAAGCATTTGTAGTGAAATATAAATATACAGCAACAGAAAACCAAACCTGAACTGTAGCACTGAGAAGTCATAAGAGAATACAGTTCAACATAGGATGAAGCCGATGGTTGATATTGAATGGTGGAAGCACTCCGTCGGTTACGACGATGAGGGTTCCGGTTGATCCGAATCAACGGAACAGCCTGCTCGTGAAATTAACGTGTAAGTGAATGAGCACTCCACAGACACGTGTACCCTTAACGTAGTTCTCGGGAATATTCAGCGTGACACAGAGAGTGACAAGGCCGGCCCTTTGAAATACAGGTACAACAGAAACAGGAAGTAAGAGTGAGAGAAAGTTGTGGTGAAAGAGTACAGCAGGGATCACCACCATCCCCTGCCGGAGCGTCGTGGAGCTTTTAGGTGTTTTCGCTCAATAAACACTCACAACGTCCGGTCTGGGAATCGAAACTGCGATCCTATGACCGCGAGTCCACTGCCCCAACCATTGGGCCATTGCGCCTCCACTGATATTGAATACACAACATTAAAATGAGTTGGAAATTTAGTTCAAAAGGTGACTCTAAGAACAATATTATAAGCAAAACCATTAAACTGCTGTGTTGGAAAGTACTTACATAACAAAGTTATTTTGTCAGGTTTACATATCTTTTTGTTTGTTAATTTTCTTCTGTTTGTTACACTGGATAAAGAAATCAACGGATGTACAGAGATCGGAAAGAGAAAGGGGTCGGAAGCAGATCTCGTCATTTTTGACGGGTACCACGCTAGTTTACACTATATGTATGATTTGAAGCTTAAAGTATATATCCTTAACCTCTCTTTGATAGTTGGTATTCTCTTATTCTTTTACTAGATTTAGCCATTGGACTGTAGCCATATTGAAGCAGTGCCTTAAGGATTTAGCTAAACAGATCAACCTCTGTTCTTATTTTATGTGTTTCTTTTTGCCGGGGGTGTAGCCCTGTAACCAAATAGCAGTCGTCATGCGTTGGTGGAAAGGCAAACACAAAGGTGTGCACATACATATATACATGTATATAAAGCGGTGAGCTGGCAGATACGTTAGCACGCCGGGCTAGCGGTATTTCGTCTGCCGCTACGTTCTGAGTTCAAATTCCGCCGAGGTCGACTTTGCCTTTCATCCATTCGGGGTCGATTAAATAAATGCCAGTTACGCACTGGGGTCGATGTAATCGACTTAATCCATTTGTCTGTCCTTGTTTGTCCCGTCTATGTTTAGCTTATTGTGGGAAATAAAGAATTATATATACATGTATATTCCATGGGCTTCGACACGTTTCCACTCTACTAAATTCACTCAGAAGATACTAATCGGTTCGGGATTATAGTAGAATACACACAAAACACAACGTAGTGGGATTGAACAGCGAAGTACGAGGTTACGAGGTGAAGTTCTTAGTCTTACAGTTATACCCGCGTCTGTGTTTATTTAAGAAGATATTATTTTACATTTGAAAAAATACAAAACAAACTATGAAGAGTACTACGAATGAATAACATAAGTGTGCGTTCGTTCGATCGTTCGTTCGCTGATTTGTTTTTTGTTTGCTGTTTTAGTGGATAGTTGTGTACCCACAGCTAACCACTAGCCTCTAAACTATGAAATAAGGAGCGGAAACTATTTTTGCTTAATCAGCGATCCAAGTGGCAGGTGGTAGTTATGAGCCATACAAGTAAAATACGCAAGCATTTTTACCCACAATTCCGTTTAATTTTACTTCGATACAAAAGGAGAGGAGGGGGCTGAGTGGCAATTAACATTCTAGTAACGCAGTGGCAGACCGAGATTTGCCACCAGCGATTTGCATGTGAAGCTATTGTTTGTGACGACTGCAATATATAAGTATTGTCTTCGACACCACATAAAGACAAAACAGCCTTTTGTGTTCAGGTGATTAAATACGCTTCAGAAAAAATATAGCTTTCAAATATAATGTTTCAACAGAGGCTATGTAAAGTACATCAGCTCCTCCATAGTAGTAACCAATTATTATATTCTTTGTTAGCTTAATCACAATACTCACGAGAATTTCAGTATTCACAAATCTTTATTACAACAGCAAACATTTTCCCCATCTAAATATCATTTGTGTTGTTTTTCTTCTTTATTTTCTTGTACTTGTTGGTGATTATGCTGTGTTTATTGTTACGACTTTCATATTTGCTTTTCCTGTTAGTTTCCTTGTAGCTCAGCGGTAAATAATACTGTTGCTCATTTTATAGTTTCATATAGTGTCTGTAGATGTGATTTTACTCTTCTCACCTGGTTGTATCGCACTAATCAGTACATCTAGCACATAGACTAACACACAAGTACAGAAACGAAAACGCACACACATATGCACATTCTCCATCTTTCATTGTTTTCTCTCTTATTATCTTTTCCTTTGTTTCCCTCTATCTTTCTCTCTCTCCATATATATGTACACACGCACACACACATACACACTCACATGTATATTGTTATTCAAAAAATATTTAGCTTGTTATACAGGTACATAAACATAACGAACACATATAAGTATATATATATATATATATATATATATATATATATATATATATATATATACTTATATGTGTTCGTTATGTTATGTACCTGTATAACAAGCTAAATATTTATATATATATATATAACAAGCTAAATATATAATATATATATATATATTATATATATATATATATATACATAATACAAATAGGAAAATGAAGAAACAAATTTAGTTTGTTCATCAACTTTCGGATATTATAATGCTGGATTATTTATTCATTTAACAAGATGAGAACATCAATAGCATAGAAATATATCCTATAATTCAATACATATAAGATATAAGATAAGAATACAAATTATAAAAGTCAAAATATAAATTGATAAAATCCTTATAATCACTTCTTACAGCTGTTTCAGCCTATGGCTAAAAGTAGATAATTTTATTTTCATTGCCTATACTCATACTGAGGTTGTAGGCATATAAAAATAGAGTACTTATATAAATAACCATAGGCCTCGTCAGAGGTTATACGGAACTTTAAAAATATCAATATTAATACATTAAACATGATACACGTATTATTTAATATATATAAAAAAATAAACAAATATCAAAATAGCCACACACACACACACACACACACACACACACACACACACACACACATATATATATATATATATACAAGTGAGATCATCCAGAACAAAGAACAACAGATGAAACGTTGGGTGGAGCACTACTACGAACTGTATGCAGGAAAAAACAAAGTTATCAAAGATGCCCTGAACGCCATTGTGTGCTGGCCAGTCCTTGAAGAACTTGACAACGAACCATCATTTGAAGAGCTCACTGAAACGCTCTGTGGTGAATGCAATCCTGTGTCTCGGCTGGAAGAGGGGCGAAGTACCACAAGACACGAGGGATGCAGACGTCGTCACGCAGTATAAGAACAAAGGTGACAAGAGCGACTGCTGCAACTATCGCGGTATCTCTCTCTTAAGTATCATTGACAAATTGTTTGCTAGAGTTGTACTGAAGAGGCTTCAAGTTCTCGCTGAGAGAATCTATCCGGGATCCCACTGTGGCTTCCGTGCTAACAGATCCACCATCGACATAGTCTTCTTTCTCAGGCAGCTACAGGAGAAATGCAGAGAACAACAACAACAGCCCCTGTACTTCGCATTCATAGACCTGACAAAGGCCTTTGACTTAGCAGGGAGAGCCTCCTTGCCATCCTCCACAGCAGTGAGTGCCCACCCCGACTCCTCAGTATCCTAAAGTCTTTTCACGAAGACATGAAAGGTACTATTTTTTTCGATGGTTCAACATCAGATGCCTTCAACATCTAAAGTAGGTTGAAGCAGGGCTGGGTTCTCGCTCCAACCCTCTTTGGTATTTTCTTTGCTTTCCTTTTGAAACACGCCTTCGGTTCATCCACAGAAGGCATCTATCTTCGCACCAGGTCGGATGGGAAGCTGTCTAACTTAAACAGACACAAGGCCATATCGTGTGCCTGAAAAATTAACTCCGTGGACGCCGTCCTTCAGTAGTCAATAATGAAATATTGAAATACACAGTGGAAGCTAATCTTAGGACTACTGTTCGAGCTCTTCTCAATAAGTTAAAGATTTCGTTTTTGCAGTTTGCTCTTTTCTTTTTGTGCGAAATGAACGGGGATCTGCTATGAAAAATGAGTCCTTCATGACAACAGCAAAAGATCTTTGCAATAGCTAGATGCTGAAGAGCCACCTGAACACTTTTCACTCTCTTTACATTCCACAAAGTTT
>NC_043012.1:9187099-9192099 GCF_006345805.1 Octopus sinensis
TAAATACCACCTACACACAGGATTGGCCTTCATCCTCATAACGTAGGCAGATATCCAGATATTTATATAGCTTACAATCTCCAATATATAACAATATATATATATATATATATATATATATATCCATTTTCACACGTTGGAAGTCGTCATAAAATTGCTATTTATAGAAACTGTCAGCTAAAGTAAACTAAACTATAGTTATTCCAGATATTGATTAAATGTTTTCTTAACAGGAATTTTAAACGTTCATTAGATAAATACAGTCTGCAGATTTGAAAAGTTAAATTCAACCGGGAGATATTTATATATCTCCTATTTATAAACTGTCTGTCGATATACAGTATTCTATTAAATGTAGACAGAGGTTAACTAGACACGCGTACACACAATACAATCGGTAGATACTGAGAAAGGAAACTTGTAGATATACACTAGATAGTCACTGCTAAAAGATATTGAATAGAAAGATACAATCAATACAACTGATGAACAGTGAATCTGTAAGATGTTGACACCATCCAACTTCGAGTTTCTTCAATTGTTTAGCACTATCCAACTTCGAGTTGATTTTTATTCTTTTTTTTAAAACTCTTTTACTTGTTTCAGTCATTTGACTGCGGCCATGCTGGAGCACCGCCTTTAGTCGAGCAAATCGACCCCGGGACTTATTCTTTGTAAGCCCAGTACTTATTATATCGGTCTCTTTTGCCGAACCGCTAAGTGACGGGGACGTAAACACACCAGCATCGGTTGTCAAGCAATGCTAGGGGGACAAACACAGACACACAAACACACACACGCATATAATATATATACATATATACGACAGGCTTCTTTCAGTTTCCGTCTACCAAATCAACAAGGCATTGGTTGGCCTAGGGCTATAGCAGAAGACACTTGCCCAAGATGCCACGCAGTGGGACTGAACCCGCAACCATGTGGTTGGTTAGCAAGCTACTTACCACACAGCCACTCCTGCGCTAGCAAAAATTAAAAGAAACGAAATGCGTTTCTTTGTTAAATTACGATTCGAATTAACCATGGAACACACGTGACTCTGAAATGTTGAAATGTTTTGGAAATACAGAAAGTTGGTACTTAATTTGGGAGTATTTTGGTATTTCACGATCATTCAGAACAGCGTCTTCAGTGAAACAACTCAAGTGAGATTAACCTGTAATGTCCTTGATAGGTTACGTTGTAAACACATGTTCTTGCTGCTATGGTGTGTGTGTTCACTTTACTGGCTGATATTGCTATTGCAGTCGAATATCTTGCTGAAGAACATTAAGATGTGAGAATTACAATATTGAATATTGTTGCCACAAATGAATCGTCACGGAATTCTAAGAGAATGTCTTAAGTAATGCCATCATCATCATCATCATCATCATCAACATCACCACCACCACCACCACCACCATCATCATCATCATCATCATCATCATCATCATCATCATCATATCATCATCACCACCACCACCATCATCATCATCATCATCATCATCATCATCATCATCGTCATCACCACCATCATCATCATAATCTTTTAACGTTCACGCCTTATGCTGGCTTGGCCTTGAGGTTTTGACAAAATCCGAGGACTGCATCGTGCTCTAACATCTGTTTCGGTAAGATTTTTACGGCTTGATGCTCTTCCTGACATCAGCCTCTTTACTGCGTATCTTTTGGGTCCTTCTTTTCGCGCCACCAGTACTAGTGCGGTCGCCATGAAACCTGCGGTACTACGAACCTCAGAGGAGGCGATTATTCTAGGATTAGGAGACAAAGGGTTAAATTATGAGTGAAATGGCCAGGGCCGAACAATTTCTTGCTGTAGAGAACGTACATGGATACTCAAATTTCACAAGAGAGTGTAGGGAGTTGTTCAGGATGGAGAGGGAAGGAATAAAATGGCGATGATGAGGCGCCTGTATGGACCCTCAAGATACAAGGTGAACGGACGTGAATGAGGATAGATGAACCGAGTGTGTGTGGATAAAGGTAGTAACAGCACTGCTGGGTTGAGTTATCATAAGCTCCCGAAGGTGGTTGGCATGCATATCATGTGAATATGCTTTCTGTATCGATGATTAGGTCGTGGTTGGATGATCCAACTACTGCAGAGATACTCAGATATTGGTAATAGCAATCGCTTGTTTAGGTTATCTATACAGATTTTGTTACGACGTTTCCTATTTGAGACGCCTGATGCAAACAATAACATTAAGATCCAAGATAAAAAATGGGCAATGAACTTATATGCCATGTTTCAGGAGCTTTCTTCCCTTTCGTCACACCCCTAAAACCCTCTACTCTGCCCACGTCAAAACTCCTGTCGTTACCATTCCCAAGATAACTGTAGACTTGGCCCACGCAGCACCAATTACAAGGGACGCTGCCCCCTGTTTTTCATCCTACCTTATGCGGTAGACTTGTTAAGGAACCTGTCCATATGATATAACGGGAAAATAATGCCCTCACCTTCACCCCAAATACTGTCCTAAATAAAGAGCACGTGGTCCTGATTCTAAATATGGATGCACAAAAAGCAACGGATGCTCCTTCTTACATCCTAAACTGTGACCCAAATTTTGTGTCACTAAGGATATATCTGAACCTAGAATGCAACTTACAACATCTGAAGGTACAAAACGAACGAAAAATAACAATAAACGACAGCAGATATTTTTATTAAATGGAATGATCAATCAAGTAGTTTTATTAGAATCCACCTAATTATTTCGGTAATTATCTTTTTATTACGTATAAAGGGAAATAAAGACGCTGCAAAAATACATTTTAAAATTTATTGTTACTATTCGAGCTAAGAAGGACCATCCGTTGCTTTTTGTGCATCCATATTTAGAATCAGGACCACGTGCTCTTTATTTAGGACAGTATTTGGGGTGAAGGTGAGGCGCAGGAGTGGCTGTGTGGTAAGTAGCTTGCTAACCAACCACATGGTTCAGGGTTCAGTCCCACTGCGTGGCATCTTGGGCAAGTGTCTTCTGCTATAGCCCCGGGCCGACCAATGCCTTGTGAGTGGATTTGGTAGACGGAAACTGAAAGAAGCCTGTCGTATATATGTATATATATATATATGTATGTGTATGTGTATGTTTGTGTGTCTGTGTTTGTCCCCCTAGCATTGCTTGACAACCGATGCTGGTGTGTTTATGTCCCCGTTACTTAGCGGTTCGGCAAAAGAGACCGATAGAATAAGTACTGGGCTTACAAAGAATAAGTCCTGGCGTCGATTTGCTCGACTAAAGGCGGTGCTCCAGCATGGCCGCAGTCAAAATGACTGAAACAAGTAAAAGAGTAAAAGAGTAAAGAGAGTATTACCGTTATGATGTCTTTTCGTGTCCTAATTAATAGCGGCAGAATTAGTGTTAATAGGATTAATATACGTAATGTTTTTATAGTCTGCTTCAAGTAAGACAGAGTTATGCCGAACTGCTAAGTTACGGGGACGTAAACACCAGCATCGGTTGTCAAGCGATGTGGGGAGGACAGACACAGACACACAAACATACACACACATTCATATATATATATATATATATGCATATATACGACGGGCTTCTTTCAGTTTCCGTCTACCAAATCCACTCACAAGGCTTTGGTCGGCCCAAGGCTATAGTAGAAGACAATTTCCCAAGGTGCCACGCAGTGGGACTGAACCCGGAACCATGATGTTCGTAAGCAAGCTACTTACCACACAGCCACTCCTGCGCCTGTTGTTTTAAATTTGCCACAGAAAGTGATATACGTTTGTGGTGGCTAATGGTGGTGGGACGCCTGAGTGCCAAGGGTCGGCAGCCCGAAAAAGTTTGGGAACCACCGTTTTAAGTTTTACCAGGTCGTGATTGCCAGTCAGTGGGTATTGCACAGACGGGTACAAATGTATGTAATAATCAATATGAAAGTTTGTGGAAGAGTTTGATAAACTCAGTTGGTGTGTGAAATGAAGAATCTAACGTAGCGGGGCTTTTGAGTTTTAAAGATAGAAAAATAGAGAAATATAATGTTGTAGGTAAGTATGTAAGAAGAAATCGAAATGAAGGAGCGATATGAGGCCGAAAGGGAATAAGAATGGGAAAATCAAAAGAGAATAGAAAGAGAGATTCCCATAGGCGCAAGAGTGGCTGTGTGGTAAGTAGCTTGCTAACCAACCACATGGTTCTGGGTTCAATCCCACTGCGTGGCATCTTGGGCAAGTGTCTTCTGCTATAGCCCCGGGCCGACCAATGCCTTGTGAGTGGATTTGGTAGACGGAAACTGAAAGAAGCCGTCGTATAGATATATATATATATTATATATATATATTATGTGTGTGTGTGTGTTTGTGTGTCTGTGTTTGTCCCCCTAGCATTGCTTGACACCGATGCTGGTGTGGTTTACGTCCCCGTAACTTAGCGGTTCGGCAAAAAGGGACGATAGAATAAGTACTGGACTTACAAAGAATAAGTCCCGGGGTCGATTTGCTCGACTAAAGGCGGTGCTCCAGCATGGCCGCAGTCAAATGGCTGAAACAAGTAAAAGAGTAAAAGAGTAAAGAGAGAGAGAGAGAGAGAGAGAGTAAGGTGGTGTGAGAGGATGATAGGGTTAGAGAAAAGCAAGAAGGAAGAAGGTAGTAACCTTCTCGTTTCGTTCTCCTCGCTGACCCTCTCACACCGCATCTCTCTTTCTCTCTCTCTCGGCTTCTCCTTTCTCTCCGATAGAACTCCTCCGTTTATTTCATTTCATTGACTTCAATAAAACAAGACGTTTTTTTTTTCTTTTCATACTCAAAGGTGACTGTCTGAAGCCTTCGATTATTCATTATTCATAATTCCCCGTAAATAAACCCGACTTCAGAGTAATTGCCGCTGAAGCTGAACATCAGCAGATTGCATTCAGTGTATGTATGTGTGCCCTGCTTGAGTGTACGCGTCTGTTTGTGCGCGCGTAGATAAAACAGCGAAATGTTCCTATATGTATATGTATCTGGTGAC
>NC_043012.1:9197099-9279599 GCF_006345805.1 Octopus sinensis
AAGCTGAGTGTCACATGATCAGAAAGGACGCAGCTAATTTTTGAAAATTAAAATGAAATGCTATTAAAATGATCACACGTAAAACATTCCAGAAGTTTAGCTCGTGACAGATACATATTTATACGGACATACGTACACACACACACACACACACACACACACACACACACACACACACACACAACACACACATACACACACAGACACACATCATGAACTATTAATCCCTAAACTATTTTCTTCGTTTTTCTTTCGTTCTCTCTCCCCTTTTCCCCCTCTTAATCCTTTCTTTCGAAGAGTGTAGGCTCCAAACGTCAAAAACTTTTCCATTCTTCCCAAGTATTAACCTAATACACCTGCTTGTTGCTCGTTCACCTGCCTTTTGTTTTCTGAAAATAAGAAATACATACATACATTCATATATATATATATATATATATATATATGTATGTATGTTTGTATGTGTATATATATATATATACACACAAACATACATAGATATATATATATACATACATATATACATATATATGTTTCCATATACATATATATGTATGTATGTTTGGGTGTATATATATATATATATATATATATACACACACACACAAACATACAT
This sequence comes from Octopus sinensis, assembly GCF_006345805.1. Lineage (NCBI taxonomy): Eukaryota > Metazoa > Mollusca > Cephalopoda > Octopoda > Octopodidae > Octopus > Octopus sinensis. The sequence goes on from NC_043012.1 coordinate 9,197,716, forward strand.
ACATATATATGTATATGGAAACATATATATGTATATATGTATATATATAGATATATACATACACCACACACACACACACACACACACATATATATATAAATACACACACACACACATATATATATATATAAATATATATATGCATATATAAATATATATATACATATATACATATATACATACACACACATATATATGTATATAGAAGCAAAATATCAAAAAATATAAAAAACAAAACAAGTCAAAAGGACTTGTGGACAGTAAATGTATTAGGTTGGGGCTCAGTTTAAGTTCTAAACAGAAGATGTGTGTGACGTATCGAGCAAGGGTCTTCCTCAGAATGCGGAATGGTCTAGAAGAGAAGGAAAAGAATAGGCCGAGAAAATGTACGTGTGAGGCTTCATGGCTGAAGTCGCACATATACAGAGAGACAGACGGACACACACACACACGCGCACACCCACACGCGCTCACACACACACACACACACACACACACACACACACATGTGTGTGTGTGTTTGTGCGTGGTGCAATGTTTACGAAAAATACAAATAAACGACAACACACACAAAAAAAGAGGTAGAAAACTTAATGTAGAGTTGGTATTACTTTGACGCTCATAAAATGGGGTGAAAAAGAAAGGAAATGGATTAACGTTTCGAATATTCACTTTTCTGCCAAATGATTGGATAATCAACGAGAGATTAGACGGAAAAAGAACATTGGCGAAATGCACGTATGCCCTATTGTTACGGCATGTTGAATATCCGATGTGAGTGTGTGTATATATATATATATCACGTGACCGACCAGACCATCATATGTTGCTACACATCGCTGGTCACAATGCGTTCGTATTGTTTTAGCCTTCGAATGACGCCACCCCGCTGGCTAAGCGAGCAGGCCAACAGAAGAAAGAGTGAGAGAAAGAGTCACCACCCCCTGCCGGAGCCTCGTGAAGCTTTTAGGTGTTTTCGCTCAATAAACACACACAACGCCCGGTCTGGAATCGAAACCGCGATCCTACGACCGCGAGTCCGCTGCCCTAACCACTAGGCCATTGCGCCTCCACACACACACACACACACACACACACACACATATATATATATATATATATATATATATATATATATATATATATATATATATTATATATATATATATATATATATATATATATATATATATGTGGTGTGTGTTGTGTGTGTGTGTGTGCGTGTGTGTGTGTGTGTGTTTGGAGGCGCAATGGCCCAGTCGGTATCTTTTGCCGATCCGGTGTGTTACAGGGATGTAAACAGACCAACATCAGTTGTCAAGCGATGGTGGTGGGACAAACACAGATACACAAACACACACACATATACGACGGGCTTCTTTCAGTTTCCGTCTGCCAAATTCACTCACAAGGTTTTGGTTGGACCGAGACTATAGTAGAAGACATTTGCCCAAGGTGCCACGCAGTGGAACTGAACCCGGAACAATGTGGTTGGTAAGGAAGCTACTTACCACACAGTGACATGCATGTGTAAGAGAGTGAAAAAGAGAGAGATAGTGTGTGCTTGTGTTTGTGTGTCTCTGTGTGCACGTGTGTGTGTGCGTGTGTGTGTGTGCATAGTTATAGTGTAGTACGATCTGAAAGAGCCTGGTACAGGAAGTTAGTAAGCATCAAGCATATACACAATTTCGTTTTTATGAAAACAAGCAGAAAATATACGATAAAGAAAATTTAATAATAAGCGTATGTTATACACTTCGTCCTATATATCGAAATCGATACATCTATAATGCCTGGCCTACTGTTTTTCCCCTCTGGCGCTGGTAGTCTAACTACAATTAAGCTAACTGGATATTTGACTTAGCGTTTTCCACCTACCAATTTACTGTGAACAAATTAGTGACTCATTTATCCTTCTCTGTACGACGATGTAAACAACTGTAGGTAATTGGACCTGAGGCTTAGCTAAACCGTTTTTATCTGTGTTATAAATAATTTAAAATGCATGAAGTTTAGCTTTGAAACACATGTAGTTTTTATTTATCTTTTGATATGCCTTATTCCCTACATTCTTTGATAATATATATATATATATATATATATATATATATATATATATACAAAGTTATATTATTTTCCACGAGTAGAAATATAGGAGAAAAAGAAGTTGAAAAGGCACCGAGAATAGTTAAAATATTTTTTATTAATCTATTTAAAGTTTTAACCGCCTTAAAGTGTTTTAGTTGAAGAAATCGACACTAGGACTTATTCTTTTTGCAAGTCTAGTACTTATCTTTTGCAAGTCTAGTATGGATATGTGTATGAATATAATCCTCATGTGTTAAGTGTATACGTTTTTTCTATCACTTATAATTTTATAATAATTTTCTCCTTCATATATTCGTTTTTGTTCCTACTTTTTTTCTGATTGTCTCCCGTACCCCTAGCTAGTTTTTGAGTAAGGTAACTCTCTCGAATACATCGGCCGGACTTGTCTGTGATCGATGTATTTTCCTTTTTAAGTTCTCTTTGTTTTTTCTCTGCTTGTATTCGTTTTTCTTGTTTCAGCTCAGAGCTGCGGCCATGCTGATGCACCGTACATTTTTACTTAAATATGGTAACTTTTTTCAAACATGGTCTTGCCTATCACTTTTAGCCTCGTGTAATATATATATATATATTTTGGTTTTTCCATATTAATATGTATATGTATAACTCTCTATGGTTTTTCTGCTAGTGCTCCTGTTACGTTATTTTCTACTAATACATACGTGGCCCTGTTTACATTATACTTCGTCTCAACCTGTTGCAATTTTTAAAACATATTCGTTAGATTTTTATTCTAATTTTTATGTTATAGTTTACTGCACATATAGACGTCCATACACATTGATATGTCTGTCTGTTTTCGCTTTCATCTCTCTCACTATTATTATTACTGTTATTTTTCCCCTTTACAACTTGCTTGTAAATATCTGATTTTTCCCTATTACCCCTTTTGTATTTCCCCTTATTATATCTTATTTTAATTTACTTTATTTTATTAAACCTTTTTTGATGTCCTTCCAAAAATCCTTCAAACTGATGAGAATGACAATGCATAAATATAATTATAATTACTATGATTATAATTTTTTTCTAACATATTTGTATTGTCCTTTGAAACGCACGTATGCATTGAATCCTATTTTGTATTAAATCTAATTTTGATGCAACATCCTTTTCCTTCTCCATAGTTTTATAATTGTTTATGGTATATGTATACCTATAACGATATTTTTCAACTATATATATATATATATATATATATATATATATATATATATATATATATATATATATGAGAGCGGAGAGAGTGAGTGAGAGGATATTTCATCTACTAACTAGAGCTGTTAAGTGCCATCTCGAGTTTATTATATGTTGTTAGACATGCTTTATTTTTATTGTGATTTCCCTTCGTTTTATTATCCTTTTATGAAAATTCTACTCAGTTGTCAATCAAAACGTTCTCTTACTAACTTAGAATTCAGTTTTATCCGCTTCAAACAACTTTCTTTAAAATATTTCTCTAGTTATTTTCTAATTAGATGCCAGCCGAGTCTCCAAATATTTGCTGTCATTGTGTTATGTATGCCAAACGTCTCAACAGATGGCGCCGCTCTGTTTACTGCTTAGTCTCTGCAACATAACTCAGGTGTTGTTTCACTTTCTATTTTATTTTATTTTATTTTTTGCCTTTTTTCTCTTCTCTACGTTTTGTCGTTTTTCAAAGTGGTTTCACATGCAAAGTTAAATAACTTCAAATGTAAAGTCACAGATAACACTTAAGAAGGCATATCTCTCTACATACACATTTATACGTGCTTACGCATGTACACACACACACGTGCGCGCACACATGCACATACACACCCACACACAATATATATATGCCTACACAGACACAGACACAGACGAACGTATATATATATATATATATATATACATACATACATACATACATACATACATATATACGTACGTACATACATACATACATACATATATATATATATATATTATATATATATATATATATCTATATATATATATATATAAATAAATGCACACATACGCAAATAATCGTATCTTTTATCTTTTAACTTTTACTTGCTTCAGTCATTAGTTGTGGCCATGCCTGGGGCACCGTCTTGAAGAATTTTTAGTCGAATGAGAATTATGTTGTGGGTCCTTGGAATACTCAGCCACTTACACGTTAATGCGGGTGTAGGTAATTCTCTGTCCTACTCGTCGCATGATGGGGATCATCCACGACGACGACGACGACCACCACCACCACCACCAGCAGCTGCACCACCACCACCACCACCACCACCGTTAGAAGAATAGCAGGAAATATGATGGGGAATATATATAACAATTCCTTTGATCTCTATTTCGTTGTATTTTTCAATAGTAAACCGTATAATATTTCATTTGCCACTAAGGATAATGAATAAGATATCTAGGTACTCTAGAATTCAAGAGTGGGAAAACGTTTCCTGTGTCTGTTAGTAACCTTGCGAGATTAGTGATTCTGTTTTTCACCTCATGAGATACCCATTTGCCTATACACAGTCGGCAGTTTGTGTCATTTCTCTAGAGTTCACGTATTTATTATGAAAGTAGTCACGCTATCTAATGGTATCTCGGTGTTGGTGCACCTTGACTACTCAAGGATGTGCAGGTTAAAATGGAAACAGTTGCACACAATGTTGCAGCAGAGGAGCAACCAGGAATAATGATGTGGATGAGACCCTTCCACTTAGAGTGTTAGGAGTTAAAGGTCGAAACACTTGCGAGAGTTTAACACCTAAAGTATGAACAAAGTTATCCCAATATCCGCCGGTCCTTTCAGCAGGTTCTCTAGCAATAAACATGTGATCGGCCTCTAGTTATTAAATTCACTTCTCTTTGTCTTATATTTCAACATAAAACCGTTCCTTCGTTTTCCCTAGTTTCTTAACTAACCAGTAAGCATCTTTATAGCAACACCTATAGATAGTAGGAGCACTCCGTCAGTTGCGACGATGAGGGTCCCAGCTGATACGATCAACGGAACAGCTTGCTCGTGATATTAACGTGCAAGTGGCTGAGCACTCCACAGACACGTGTACCCTTAACGTAGTTCTCGAGGAGATTCAGCGTGACACAGATTGTGACAAGGCTGGCCCTTTGAAATACAAGTACAAGAGAAACAGGAAGAAAGAGTGAGAGAAATTTGTGGTGAAAGAGTACAGCAGGGTTCACCACCACACCCTCCCGGAGCCTCGTGGAGCTTTAGGTGTTTTCGCTCAATAAACACTCACAATGCCCGGTCTGGGAATCGAAACCGCGATCCTCCGACCACGAGTCCGCTGCCCTAACCACTGGGCCATTGCGCCTCCACACCTATAGATAACATATCTTGTCAAAAAGGTGAGTCAGCAAGTTTTGAAACCCACACAGACACGAAAGCTTCACAAATTAGTAATTTGTGCGTTTCTTGTGTTTTCGTAACAGCAAATGCATGTGAACCCGCTTTGTTGTGCTTTGATAATGATATTCTCGTTGTTAACTCTTAAGTCGTCATTGCATCTCTGTTTCTTATTTCCAATGCTTAATCAATAGTGTTTACTCAACCGCATTTCTCACTTCATTTGCTGTCTTTCTTTTATTCAGTTAAGTTGTTGATAGATTAGCCTTCTATTGTTTCTAAACATTCTTTAGATCGTTTGATCTACACTAACTATTTACTCATTCTGTCCGCCTCCGTCCATTTTCGTTTTATTTCTTTTATTAGAATCCTTTTATCTTATTCTTTATTTCCTTTCCGATAGTTTATGCATTTTGTTTTCGTTGTTCTCGTAGAAACAAATAAAACAAAGATTTCCTTTCATATATTCCAGTTATTTTACTTATCAATTCAGTAATTTTGCTGTGGCGATTGTTTTTATTATTCTTTTGTTTTTTACTATAATTTATATTCAATAAATCCTATTTATACGCCAGCTACAACTCCATAATATAACACAATTAGTAAAAGTCACGTTATTTTCCAAGGTTATCATTAACTCTTCTCCCTTCTACATGTCATCGTCAGTTCTCATGTAACCTTTATGATGGTAATCTTTTACGGTAATGCTTCCTTATTTCTGTACGACTTTTTAAATCATTATTTTATCTAAAGAGTTCCTTTGCCATCTGTAACACTTTCAAAACATGTAATCAATATTCATTAACAGCAATCTTTTATTATTCCAATTCCTTTGTCATTCATACAATGACATTGTGGGTTTTCTTTCCTTTTGATCTTATACTTTCAGTGTTATTTCGCAAATCTTTTTATTATATACTTTCAATACACGACAGAGATCGGCTCTGTGCAATGGTGTTTCTTTCGATCGAGTGGTTTTCATCTTTATCCGTTTACCAGTTTCGCACTTTCAGCTGATTCTCGACTATCGTAGTTAAACACCTCCACCAGACCCATGGGTGCCGCAGTTTCACACCACTAGCTGATCCTTGGGTGCCGCAGTTTCACACCACTAGCTGATCCTTGGGTGCCGCAGTTTCACACCACTAGCTGATCCTTGGGTGCCGCAGTTTAACCCCTTCACCTAGTCCATGGGTGGTCACGGTTTGGCTCATCCTGATTATGTTTGATTGTCATGGTTTGATACTTGTACCTAATCTATTGAAGCTGCAGTTTAACTGTGATCTGGTCCTTGGGGGTCATGGTATAACACCTCTGCTTGGTTCTTTGATACCGCAATTTAGCTCCCCCACCTGTTTTGGGGGTACCGTGGTTTAACACTCTACTTGATCTTTGGTTGCACTCAGTGACTGAATCATTTCTATTCTAAATATTTCTCTGGTATGTAAATAGCTTCCTTCTTTCGACCAACTAGTCTTAAAAATTCTGAAAAGAACCTTGGCATTTACCGTTTCCTCTTAACCTAGCATCAACAATTTCTAAGCAACGGGAAAAAACAACAAGAACAATAAAAAAACTGTCTACTACATGATTGTACTATTTTTCGATTTTTGTTGTGAATGTATAGAACTCTAACAGTTTTAGCAATATTTTTGCCTTTTTCCGTTTTTTCCTTTTCTCAAGACATTTCTTATTATGAAGGATTATTCCTTTATTTAAATGTGATCTGAAACAAAGATCTGTACCCACAGTTGTCAAAGTTCTGAATCCGAGCAATTTGGTGCATTTAATGTTAACATTTTCAATCCCCACATTTTGGATATCTATATTTCCAGATGTTAATGTTTTAATAAAATACTTCCATTTTTCTGTGGAAGACAGCGCGATGCTTTCTTTTTCTTTACCTATAACCATTTTACCTACATATGTCCTTTAACCATGCTCACTTTACCAGCATCACTAAGGCAGTAAGCTAACAACCACCAGCATATATTTCATACTTTTCCCATGATATTTGTAGTTTCATTTTCAATTAAGTTTCCAGATTTGAGTTTTTTGCTATTTTTATTTATTAATTTTCCATTATTAGAAGGTAAGCTTTTGGCTTTTAATATTTTCTCTTAATTAGATTTTTCATTATTACTGTTTTTTTACCAACTTAGCTATTTTATAACATTCCTTCTCCCCTTCCTCCCCTTCGTCCTCCTGTCTTCCGTCTTCTCCCCTTCCTCCTCCTCCCCATCCTCCCCATCCTCCTTCTCCTCTTTCTCTTCTTTTCCCCTTCCTCCTTCTACTTCCCCCCTTCCCAATCCCCTAGATTGTTAGGTATTTTCTTGGATTCTCTCTGTGCCAACATGCTACATTCACTTACTATATGAGTAATGCTTTCTTTTTTTGATTTGTATAATCTTCACTGGGAATCTATTTGGTTTTTATCAATCTCGGCTTTTATCCAATTAGTCCTTAATGTTTGATCTTGTGCAGCTACTAACGGATTTTCTGTCTCCCTCTTCATCTCTCCTTCCTGCAACCATAACCGCGTCTCCTTACTACTATTTGCTGCAACTATCTTTGTGAATCTACCATGCAATGCCTTCTCCTGCCAGTCAGATAATTTCTGTTCTTTTTTCTGGTTCAAACTTCGTTTGTATTTTTTGTTTCCCTATGTCTTGCTGTGACCCTAACAGCTTTTAATAAACTTTCTGTTACCTATATAGGCGTCTATATCTACTCTAGCTAACTGATATTAACCCCTTCCTCTTTCCTTTCTAGGTAGGTGTAATCTTGCTACTCCTGCTATCATCATCATCATCACCATTATTATTATTATTATCATTATTATTATTATTATTATTATTATTATTATTATTATTATTATTATTATTATTATCATCATCATCATCATTATTATTATTATTATTATTATTATCATCATCATCATCATCATCATCATCATCATCATTATTATTATTATTATTATTATTATTATTATTATTATTATTATTATTATTATATGTTTGACTTTTGCTTTATATTTGTACAAGTTGGCTCCAAGTCTCACCCGGAGACCTCAAGAGACAACAGGTTGGAAGTTCACGTTGTTGTTATGCCTAGTGTGCCATATATTTGGTTGTTTTTTGTGTTGTACTGGTGGATATCTGAAAAAATGTTTGTTTTAAACCTTGAGATTACATTATTATTATTATTATTATTATTATTATTATTATTATTATTATTATTATTATTATTATTATTTATTACGCAACAAGAAGGTATACTGATATACAGCTCTGTATGTTTTTTTTGTTTAAACTCACCATTTTCCACTGTCTTTGGTCCCTGTTTGTATGATTCCCACTCCCTTTCTTAAGAAGTGTGCACCAGCTTATTTCTTAGAGTGTAGATGTTTCTATATCAATAGATGGACACTATATTTTTTCCCGGAATCTACAAAATCGTAATTTTTCTGGAAAAACTGTTGCCGAACAGTTCCATAATGATATTCAAAGTAACAAAACAAGAGATTGAGAATATATAAAAAAAACAGGAAATGTTGCAGAGGGAATGTAATATGGATTCTCTTTTACGAAGCTGAGCGTTCTCGAGGCTCAGAAATGGACAATAATGTCGTTGTTATGGTGACCAAACCAATTAAGCCAATTACTGATACTAGCAAACACAAAAGAAATACCACTAAGACTACTGGCACCACCATCACAACGACGGCGGCCACGACGACGACGACGACGACGACCACCACCACCACCACCACGGCCAACACTATCGCCATCACCACCATCACCCTCACCTCATCCACCATACCACCACACTCATCAAGCCCACATCAACCACCATCAACATCAATACTTGCAACAACATTTACAGTGAGAACATAAAAGAAGTACTAGAGTTCTATATTTAAGAGATGAGGAATTATGTACATTATTTACTTTACTTACAATCAACGGATATTTGTCCTCATCTTGTTTGTTGTTAACACAGCGTTTCGGCTGATATACTCTCCAGCCTTCTTCAGGTGTCTTGGGGAAATTTCGAACCTGGGTTCTCATTCCTAAGGTATTTTTTGATAGTATTATTATTATTATTATATTATTATTATTATTATTATTATTATTATTATTATTATTAGTGTTCAGGACACTGCCTGGAATCGAACTCGGAATCTTGGGGTTAGTAGCCCGCGCTCTTAACTACTACGCCATATTCCCGTAGGATGAAGGTATGGCGTAGTGAATATGGCGTAGGGGGTTAAAGACGTATATAAGAATTTCCCAGATTAACGACTATAAATAATACAACACTGATCTAGTTCACAACTGTATTCTCTGTTGCTTGTCCGATCCAGCTGTAGCAATAGCAATACAAAGAAGGCCAGCTTATTTGCATGGAGTGTTAGATGTGCTCCGGCTGCTGCTGCTGCTGCTGCGCAGGTACTCGATGAAGCTGCGCCACTCGCAGTGATTCTTACCTAGTGAATGGTTCATGCCATCCAACTGCATCACACGATGAGATGGACGTCCCGGTTAAATTTCTCGGTGTATTGTTCGGTTCAGATCAATACAGAAGTGGGACGACGTGACGAGCAGAGTGGACAGGTGCACCCATAAATAGGCAGAGACGACGTTATCCCTGAAAGGTCAGGCAAAGATGGCAAATTCACACATCATCTGCATCTCATACGAGGGGTTGCTGAAAAGTTCCTGGCTCTAAGGGTGTCGCGAAAGGCCTGGCTGGAGGCTTAACCTTCCGTGTTCTTTTATGGGGCTTAGAAAAACCGAAGGACTGCTGCAATAAGTGTGTGACTCTGAGAGGGGAATATGTTCAATAAAATTATAATTAACTGATCCTCCTGTATTTTCTTTTACTCAAAGCCAGGAACTTTTCAGCATCCCCCGTAACTTAGCGGTTCGGCAAAAGATATCGATAGTATAAGTACCAGACTTACACACATACACACACAAAAAATACTAGGGTCGATACATTCGACTATAAAATTCTTCAAGGCGGTGCCCCAACATGGCCACAGTCTAATGACTGAAACGAGTAAAAGATAAAATATAAAATAAAATCCCCTCGTATTTCCGCTAAACTCTTGTCCAAGTGTCAACAGCCGGGCCTACCAAAGATGTGCGCAGAGCGACGAAACTGTGCTCCCCGAACTCGTCTTGTGCCCTAGTATTGCTGAGATGAGTGTTTTTTTCGAATACCTTCTGTCGCGTATTGGACGAATCCTGCAATCGGCTGAGTCCGTTCTGAAGATCGTTTCGTCCCATTCCTTTGACTGGGTGGGACAGGCAGTGCTTACCTATTTGATGGCCTTAGCAAAAGAGGTGATGTACTTGACCAGATTGAAAGAGCCAAAAACAGAAACCTTCCTCTTTGGTCAAGTTCTCATCAACATTTCCAAGTTCCATTTGTAGAGGAAACTGGGAATAGAGGGAAAGGCGTTGTTTTCCAGCAAATTTGATGAAAGGTGGTGAACGATGGTCCGAGTGCACAGGCCTGCTCTAAACATGTACTTATAAACCAAGGGACGAGGATGAGAATAGGGCACTTTCCTTAGTGGTCAGGGTAATTGTTGTTTTGTGAGGTGTCTTTGAGCAGCGCCTGGCAGTCTCCTCACTTGTGTTTGAATATTCACTTCTTCGTTTTTGGTAAATTTTCGTTTTCCGCCTTCATGTAACATCATATAATTTTGTATTGTGTCGTCCCGTACCGTCCTGTACCGTCCCCAATCTATTTGTAAACCCTTAGTGGTAAATATAAAAAAAAATCATCATTTTGTTCGCACACCGGACAAAATAGTTTGCGGCAGTTCGGCCTTCTACCGTCTGAGTTCAAATTCCACCGAGGTCGATTTTGCCTTTCATCCTTTCGGGGTCAATAAAATAAGTTCCAGTCAAGTACTGGGGTCGATGTAATCGACTCACCTTCTCCCAACAAAATGTCAAGCCTTGTATAGTAGATAGAATTATTAGCACAGGGGGCTAGTAGAATCCTTAGTGTATCGGAAGAAATGTTTCGCAGCATTTCTTTCGGTTCTTTACATTCTAGGTTCAAATTTCGCCGAGATCAACTTTACTCATCATCCCTCCGGGGTCAATAGTTTGCGGCAGTTCGGCCTTCTACTAGCCAAGTACTGGGGTCGATGGAATCGGGTAATACCCTACTCCAAAACTGCTGTCCTTGTGTTTAGAATAGAAGTAAATATTTAGGCGTTGAGCTTGCAGACTCGTTGGAGCATCGAAAAAATTGCTTTGTGAAATTTGTTCCGGTTCCTGGTATTCTGAGTACAAAATCCCGCCGGAGTAGACTTTGCAGTTTATTCTCCCAGTGCCAATGAAATAAAGTACCAGTCAAGTACTGGGATCATTGGTACTGCCTGATACCCCCTCCCCTCAAAACTGCTGGTCTTGTAATTTATTCAGCAACCATTATTATTTTCTTTATTGAAACGGGTGTGGATAGGCAGATTTCGTCGGATGTTAGATTAGCAGGTCGTGTGGTATTTCATTACTTTTGGTATTTTTCCGAGTTCAAACCCGTGGATCGCCGTTCATCCATCGGGGGTCAATGAAATAATTGACGATCAAAAACTGAGTTTTATCATTGATCCCCAATCGATGCCATAACAGCCAATACACCCAGCCACATATTTCTTTTTACATTTCATTGCCAAAGTCAGGAACTACTACTACTACTACTACTACTACTACTACTACTACTACTACTACTACTACTCAAAGTCTCGAAAAATACTTTTCCATTTGAATCATGGTCTTTTCAAATATGTTCTTTCGTATATTTTAAAACTACATATTTCAATATTTATCACTGTTTTATTGTAATCGTAAAAATTATATACAAGTGTAATAACAATAAAATCGATATAGACCAATGCAGAACGAACTAATTTCTATATTGTATCAACATTTTATTGATTTATTGGTGTTAAATATTTGTCTTTTCTCTATGTGATGTCACATGTATTTAATCTGCTATTGACACTTGTACTATTGTTATCTAGAAAAATCATATTTTCTCTCTTTCTGTACACACACATATACACACATGCTTGCTACCCCACACACGCACACACACATGCACGTATGCACACACACACACATAATATTTAATGTTTAATTATTTTAAAAGCTTCTATCCGTTGATTTACTATTAGATGTTTGTAGTAAATCCACAATAATAAAGATACTTCTTTGTCAAGAAGACGATAAATATTTAATAAAAAGACGTGCACGGAATGGTAAAAATATTTTTAGAAATAGTTTACATAGTTTACTACTACTACTGCTGCTACTACTACTACTACTACAACAACTACTACTACTACTACTACTACTACTACTACTACTACTACTACTACTACTACTACTACTACCACCACCACCACCACCACTAAGTGGCATTGAGCACAGAAAGCGAGATCAATTGATACTGGAATATCTACTCTCCTCTTTCTAGTTTTACAAATGGGGGTGCGTGTTTTACATATAGTGAGAGATGCGTGGCTTTGGAGAGTTTTACTCTTCTTTCTAGCAAACAGGTGCATATTGAACCCTGAATTTTATATATGTATTGTATGTAATATATATATATATATATATATATATATATATATAATATATATATATTATATTTATATATATATATATATTATATATATATATATTATATATAATATATATATATAAGACTTGAACAGCCATGAACGATCGTAGTGTTATATTAATTATCCTTTTAATAATTTTGATATATATTTAAATAATATAATTAATTAATCTTTTGTATTGGCTTAAGTTTTTCATTGTATGATTTGCCAATATTGGGTTTTAATCTCTAATTAATATAATATAATATATATATATATATATATCTATATATATTATATATATATATATATATATATATATATACATATATATAAAATTGAATTTAAAATGAGGGTAAGAAATTAGATATTAATTATTAACATCGATTTCACACCAGTGTCTAGCATATATAAAACTGAAGGTTCAGTAAAATTGTATTATTACACATATAAGAGGAAACCACTATGTGGACACCCTTACGCTAGAAATAGATCCGCTATGGTCTTACCATTAGAAATGTTCTCAAGTAAAATTTAGCTAACAACCAAAACGTAATCGAGCAAGACAAGAGAAAAAGCAATAAAAAATATGGATTATTCGCATACATGTTTCACTATCGACATATTACGTAATTTTGCTTACATAATTGTCCGTAGATCATCGGTGCGACCGTCCAGATGAATATAATTTGTAGGACTGCATACTAGGTCGTCCGCACAAAGTCAGACTTGTAAAACAGTCCTACCATTACACTCGTGCTTTCTATTTCAAATGTCCTCGTTTTGGCGCGCTAAATTACCGAAAAACTGATGCTGCAGATAATACTTTACTGCAGTAGCCTTTGCCGGTTAGAGAACGTATTAATTCAAATTTGAATTTGAAATGAGGGTAAGAAATTAGATATTGATTTAATTAACATCGATTTTACACCAGTGGTCTAGCATATAAAAAAACTTGGTTGTTTTGCAAAATTTTTCTTGAGAACATTTCTTAGTGGTAAGGCCATAGCGGATCTATTTCTAGCGTAAGGGTGTCCACATAGTAGTTTCCCTCTAATGTGTATATAATAGAATTTTACTGAACCTTCAGTTTTTTTTTGTATGCTTGGTCTTGAAGCAGAGTATGTGATCCAATCTCCTCAATAGTCGAGGGGGGATACATGAAGGGCCGAACGAGATATCGTATGTCCATGCAAGGAACTTTTCCTGTAATGAAATCGTCCACTTCTGACGAAGTCTTCAGCATCAATTTTCCTGTGAGTATTTTCAGGATTAGATCCTTAAAGACATCTTCAGGTTTGTTTTTTTGCTTCTATTTACAACAATGATGTTGATGGAGTTTGGATTCTGGGTGTTTTTTTGCTTGTTATTGAATTCTCGTTATTATTGCTTAATTATTGTGTGTTTACTGTAAGTAATAACTGCAAAGTTGCTTCCATTTACAAATTTCTCGTTTGGCAAAATGTACAAGTGTTGTTGGTGTTTTATCAAAAACCATTACCGTTGTTGATGATGTTGTTATTAAGTGAATTTCAGTATTATTATCGGTAGAAAATTCATTATTTTTCCTTTTAAATTGTATGTGCCCTGCAGCAAAGCACATTCATTATTTTCTTGTATATTCTCTGTTCGAACATGTTTACTAAAACTGGAGACACTTGGGGTTTTCTCTCTGTCTCTCTTTTTCCCTCTTTCTCTCCCCACTCTCTCTCTCTCTCTGTCACTTTCACATAAAGCAATTTTGTCAATTTTCACAAGGAAAATATATTTTCTCATACGAAAAAAATATGATGCAAAAAGTCCCGCTTTACTATATTGTATTTTCACATTAAATGAATGCTTTTCCATTTGGATCTTACTCAGAACACAATCTTGACAGGGCACGAACAAACAAGAATGATTACACTTCATCAACCAAGAGTTGGAGGCTTCAGTGAAGAAGTTCTTCTCCTCGAACAACAAGAACTGGTATCAGCGTGGGATCATAAAAATGGAAGAAAGATGGTTTCAGACGGTGAAACACGATGGTCTCTACTTTGAATACTTGGTTGCTTTTCTTGTAACTTAACGAATAAAGCAAATAAGTTACCAAAATAATGCAAAACTTTTGACTCAACGCAATAAAAATCTCTCACGCAATTTATTCCAAAAACTCTCTTCTTTCCATTTCCTGAATATTTTTCATTGTATCTTTCTTTAGATTCCGTGAAATATAGCATTACATTTTATATTTTATTTAAAAAAGACTAAACCAGTTAGCAGGATCTGTGAAGTTTATTCTGTGAATATAATACCCAGCATAGAAATCCTTCTGGCGACCAGCTGATGAAGTTCATTGTTAATACCGACATAGCTAAATACTACAAATATAATTTTTCTTCCTGAAAGTTATATCTCCATGATATCATTTCTGTCATCTAATTAATCAATTATTCACAATTAACTTATCAATAACGAAATGTGTAACAAAGAAAAAGATCTCAGATATCGCTTGTAGTCAACTACATTTCCTTTTGTACTGATTTAAGCGAAAGACTGAAACTATACATAAATGTAAATAATTTCTTTTTACAGTGAGAAATGAATGGTGATCTGACCTTAGGTATTATATTTTCAACTGGATAAAGCAGTAGAGAACAATGTATACTTGACGGAAACAAAATGTATGAAGTATAGAGACTTAAATTAAATATTTTACCTTTGGTGAGAGGGGTTGTGTGGTGGATGAGCTTCAAAGCACTGAGGACAGAAAAACTTCATCTACGTTCTCAGGCTCCACTTTAAAAGGAAGGCGAAAGTAAGAACGAAAGAGCCTTCCTGCCTGTAAATTTGGCGGGTGACTTTGGCGAAAATGGTTAGGATGACTGGAAATACGGTTAGCATGTGCTGATCGACAAGACAGCAGGGGTTGACCTTAGTGTTCAGGTTGATCTTGGATCTGTGGGCGTCTTTGTTTGTCTTTAGTTGGAGATTACCTTTAATCAGGAGGACTGTATCGTTTGTCCACTTCAGGATTCTAGCGGCTTACCCAGTTACTGCGACTGCGCGCGAGTTTATTGTCGAAATTATGTTTCTGGCATACAGTTTTGAAGCCAGTATTCTTCTCGCTCGCCACAGGTACTCTCTTTTTGTCTTTTCCTTCATGTTGTAGTGTTTGAGTCCATCTGCCTCAAGTACTCCTGGGTATTTATAGCTGGATTGAGGTTGAATCGCCTTCATCGTTTCACAACTTGACAATCATATGTCTTCTGTCCTGACAGGCTTTCCTCGTCTCATCACCATCGTAGCACATTTTGAGGCTCTAACCTCCATCATAATACCATTAGAGAAAATCCGCACAGAATGGACCAGGTTGTCTAGTTCTGCCTCATTTTTCGTGAATAGTATCAGCTCATCCATGAATAACAAGTGGATAGTTTTCCCTTACCGTTTCCCAGGTCATACACCAACTTTGTTTTCTGTAGTATTTCACTCAAGGCGATCATTCCCAGCACGAAGATCAGTGGGGACACACTGTTCCTTGGAAGATTCATGTCTTGATTTTCACATCTACTAGATTCCCGGCTGTCAATTCCGTTCTTCAGCACTTCATGCTATTCCCTATAAGGCTTCTCATATTTACTGTTACTCCGTACATCTCGATTCTTCTTATTATTCAGGAATGTGATATCATATCGTATACTTTACGATAGTCAACCCATACCGTGCCATGCCACGTTTGTGTCTTCACCTGCAGTGTCCTGATAATTAGATTATCAATTAACACCTGATCCTTCGTTCCCCAGCTCCTCTTTCGGAATCCTTTCTGTTCAGCAGGTAGCAGCCTACATTTTTCCAAGTATCTATACAGTTTACCGGCCAAAGCACCTGACATTAGCTTCCACATCAACGGAAGGCACGCTATTGATCTAAAGTTGGGTTCAACATTTCACTTTTCAGGATCCTTGGCACTTAACAACGTCTATCCTTTTGTCATCCAGCTGTTTATTGAACCTTCCTGGAAATACTCATCTAGGTATTGCACTATCCTTTCACAGAGTCCTCTCAGCTTCCTCATCCAATAACCATGGACCCCATCCGATCCTATGCTCTTTCAGTTTGAGAATTTTCTTAAACGCTTTTTTTTTTATTCTGTTGTTATCTTTATGCCTTCTTGGACTTCTGTATTTCTTAACCTATCTTGGATTTCATACTGTTACTCCGCTTCATCATTATGCTCTACAGGTTGGTCTCAGATCCCTCTCCAGAATGCCCTGCGTTCTTCTGCATCTGGTATCATTGTTAAGTGTAATTGCCCATCTAGTTCCTGAAACAGTTTCTTCTCATTTGCGTCAACAATCTGTTTAGCCTAATTGTTTTGTTTTATTGTCATATCCTCCCAGTTTTGCTTTGATTGCTTCTACTCTTTGTTTCAGTTCTAATATCTCATCATACCATTTATCTCTTATTCTATATTTTCCTTCCAGCATTATTCTTATGTTTTCGTTCTGCAATTCTCATCCGCTAAATCTATAAACTTGTCCTAAATGTCTTATCAACTTTGTTTCTCACAAATTCGTCGACGCCAGTTTGTTCTCTTCTTTCGTATCCAACTCTATCTGCAGCAACCATAGTTGCAGACCAAATAATCTTGTTAGCTTCAGTTATATTTCTCGTCTGGAATAGCCCAAGGACCGAAAATATCTTTTCGGTTTATTCTTTGAGCTTGCATCAATCAATGTACCTCAGATTGATGGGTGCTTGATCCTGGTCTTCTCTAATATATCGGCACAGCATCTTCGCTATGTCTTGTTGGTCATCATCGTATTCTTGTGATAGCTCTTCCCATTACTTCTGCTAGCATTTACATTTACACTTTGCTCTTCGTCTTCACTGCCGCCATATATTCCTCTGTTCTCTCTGGGTACATTATCTGTTGGTGAAGTGTTATTTCTATTTTCTACTTATGTCTTCAATTTCCATGCGTATTAGCTACGCTTTTGCTCTTATAATAATAATAATGACGACGACGACGACGACGACGATGATGATGATGATGATGATGATGATGATGGTGGTGGTGGTGGTGGTGATGATGATGATGATGATGATGATGATGATGATGATAATAATAATAATCGTTATTAAGGTGGCAAGCTGGCAGAATCGCTAGCATGCCGGGCGAAATGCTTAGCGGTATTTCGTCTGCCGTTACGTTCTGAGTTCAAATACCGCCAAGGTTGACTTTGCCTTTCATCCTTTCGGGGTCGATAAATTAAGTACCAGTTACGCACTAGGGTCGATATAATCGATTTAATCCGTTTGTCTGTCCTTGTTTGTCCTCTCTATGTTTAGCCCCTTGTGGGTAGTAAAGAAATCGGTATTTCGTCTGCCGTTACGTTCTGAGTTCAAATTCCGTCGAGGTCGACTTTGCCTTTCATCCTTTCGGGGTCGATAAATTAAGTACCAGTTACGCACTGGGGTCGATATAATCGACTTAATCCGTTTGTCTGTCCTTGTTTGTGATCTCTGTGTTTAGCCCCTTGTGGGTAGTAAAGAAATAGGTATTTCGTCTGTCTTTACGTTCTGAGTTCAAATGTCACCGATGTCGACTTTGCCTTTCATCCTTTCGGGGTCGATAAATTAACTACCAGTCAAGTGCTGGGGTCGATGTAATCGACTCATCCCAACCCCCCACAAAATTTCAGGTATTGTGCCTATAGTAGAAAGGATTATTATTATCAGGCTGACGGACAGTAGAATTGTGAGAGCGCCGGACAAAATTCTTTGCGACGTTTGTGCAGGTATTTTATGTTCTGAGTTCAAATCCTGCTGAAGGCAATTTTGCTTTATATCCTTACACAGTCGCCATAAATAAAATACCAGGACTATGGTCAATGCTATCGGTTAACTCCTTCACTCAAAATTGCAGGCCTTGCAAATAAATTTGAAGCTACTACTACTACTCTACTACTACTACTACTACTACTACTCCAACACTACTACTGCTGCAACAACAACAACTAGTATTACTACCCCTGCTGCTACTGCTGTTACTGCTGCTGCTCCTACTACCACTTGTACTACTGCTGCTGCTGCTGCTGTTGCTGCTGCTGCTGCTACTGCTGTTACTGCTGTTACTACTACTACTACTACTACTACTACCACCACTACTAGTGCTCTGCTGCGGATACTGCTGTTACTGCTGCTGCTACTACTACTACTACTACTACTACTACTACTACTACTAATTCTATTTTGGAGCTAGGCAATGTTGCCATGAAATACGATGTATGTAGAATTGAGCTGGATTAGGAATCCTTCTGGCTGACTGGGTACTTTATGATACACGACAAATACAATGTTTTTGTTACAGTCAATGCTTTAGAGGGAATTTTTGTGGTAGAGAAGATATTGTTTCTGGAGCAATCATCGTAAAACATACATGTTTACCAATTTCTTTGTTTATCCTCCATGTCATCTGAACTATCATGACTCTGAAGTACCAATTAGTTTCCCCTGTTTACTTAACCAGTCGGTATCGAACCGAGTTTGGGATCGATAATTGATTTAAGTGCTGCAGAATGAACGGTTACCATTTTAATATCGGTTAAATAA
This sequence comes from Octopus sinensis, assembly GCF_006345805.1. Taxonomy (NCBI): domain Eukaryota; kingdom Metazoa; phylum Mollusca; class Cephalopoda; order Octopoda; family Octopodidae; genus Octopus; species Octopus sinensis. The sequence goes on from NC_043012.1 coordinate 9,217,398, forward strand.
ATTTGATTAATATTTCCAGAATTAATTGACAGAACGAAACCATCTGCTCATAGCATATTGGAAGGAATCACATAAAAATATTGATAACAACAACAACAACAACAGCTACAAAACCAACAATAATAATTATTATTATTGGAACGAAATTCTTCGCCGAGAGTCTAGATTTGGAAACTCTTCAAATTGAGATTTAATTTAGAAGCGAGAAAGAAAAGATCCCTTTCGGTTCATTACTAATGCATTTTAAAGTATTATCCAACAGCAACAGCTAACTTTTAAATACGCTTTTAAGCTCCTTTAACATGGTTTTTATAGCTTTTAAAGACGGAGCGTTGCGCTTAAATATTTTAACGACATATTTATTTGCTTAGAAGTATAGAAAAAGGAGTAAAAATAACATTATAAAATCATTATAATTAAATGACGGAAACGAGTTTGTGTCCTCACTGCATGTAGTCAAAAGCAAGCGAGTAAGGTTTAGTCGAATAAAGCCATCTTAAGTCATCTAAACCCGAAGATCTGGGTTCATTTTAGGTTGAAGCTAACTTACATACATATATATATATATATATATATATATATATGCAAATATCTATATGCATATATTTTATTTATATTTTATTTATTACACTATTGTATGACTGAGTGCCCTCGCGTCGATTCGATTCGATTCGTTGAGTTTCGTTTCGTTTCTTCTTCTTCTCTAAGCTGGTTTATATATATATATATATACATTTCTTTACTACCCACAAGGGGCTAAACACAGAGGGGACAAACAAGGACAGACAAAAGGATTAAGTCGGTTACATCGACCCCAGTGCGTAATTGGTACTTAATTTATCGACCCCGAAAGGTTGAAAGGCACAGTCGACCTCGGCGGAATTTGAACTCAGAACGTAGCGGCAGACGGAATACCTATTTCTTTACTACCCACAAGGGGCTAAACACAGAGAGGACAAACAAAGACAGACAAACGGATTAAGTCGATTATATCGACCCCAGTGCGTAACTGGTACTTATTTAATCGACCCCGAAAGTATGAAAGGCAAATTCGACCTCGGCGGAATTTGAACTCGGAACGTAACGGCAGACGAAATACCGCTAAGCATCTCGCCCGGCGCGCTAAAGTTTCTGCCAGCTCGCCGCCTTTCATGAAAATATATATTTAAGGTAATTAAAGGCACGGTTAATAACAAGTTGTTAAAGAAGATATTATTAAATTGCAGTAAATCCAGGTGAAAACAGCTTGCATGTAAATACATAATCGGTTGAAATGATCTTTTTGAGGAAAATATTGATCATATTAAAATAAGAAAATATGAAATTCACATCGAGTTCATAATTAAATTTGATTAAATTATGAACTAAAATGTGAAATTTCTGTTTTTTGCTTTTAATTCTAAAACTACACATACACACACATACACAAGCGCGTATACACAAACACACAGTCACTCATGCGCATATGCATATGCATATACTTATATAAGACAAAATGTGATAAACTCAAGCTTATATCATTTGGGAATGTAATGCAAGAAAGTGTTCCCCTGATAATCCGTTGTGGTTAAGCATCCAATTGCATTCGGAACATCCAGTGTAGAGGTTGGAGCAACTATAACGGCGAAACGGACGTAAGGAACTAATATTGATAAACATGTGTTTATCATAATTTCTCATACATTTTCTGTGTATATCATAACTAGTAGTACATTAAGGTAGTAACGAAACCACTATACTAGAAGTAGAGTATCTGATGATAATTTACGTGGAGTTCTAATCGAATAGTACAGCATTATATATCCATTACTGCCGATCTTACCAATCTGTTTTGCACTAGTGATTCAAAAGATGTTAGGTAACAGTCCGATTATGTAACACTGCGCTCTGCAGAGTTGGTAGTTATGGAAGAAAATATGGTGACTGCTCTCTATTGTTGGAGCTGAAAAGACACATACCATTTTTCCTTCGGAAGCAAACAGCCTCTGTGGTGTTGTAAGCCTAAAAAAGTTTTCTGAAAACATGTGTGTGGTGTAGGGGTTGGAGCGTTTTAGGGATGGAATGTGTACACACACACACACATATGCATATTTATATGTATATGTATATATATATATATATATAATATATATATATATATAATATATATATATATATATATACAATATGTTACATTACTCGGTAGTCAAGATATATATATATATATATATCTATACAATATGTTACATTACTCGGTAGTCAAGATATATATATATATATATATATTAATAAATAAAACATATGCATATATATATAAACATATATGTACGTACCTACCTCTACATGTACATATACACGCATATATGAGTACAGGACACCAAAAAGTCGTCGAACACAATGAGAAACGAAAACATAGACACAAACCCAAGGAACTGGACATTTTTTAAAAACAACAAAAAATAGAGTACAGGACAATTAACACAAAGAAAAAACCCTTCTTCAGTCGCTATGGTTTCATCTACTCTACGTTTCGAAGGTATATGCAGAGAGAGAAAGAAAGAGGGGCGGGAGAGGGGAGAGAGAAGGTGTAGACATATATAACAAATACATAATAGCGTACATACTTTATTTTAAAAAATCGTGAATGAGAAAATGAAATGACACGTGTTAATCATGGCTGGAAGTGTAGGCATAAAACTCTGCTAAGTCGGAACAATGCTGTTCTTGGATTGGTTATTTATTCAATTATCTATATTCTTTGATTCCTCTATTCCTCATTTCTGTAATATATATTTATAATCTCGAGGTAAGTAATTGGGAATTGTATGACTTTTTAATATATCCGTTATTTTTATATTTTCGAAGAAAAAAAGATTGTTTAGGGTTAGTTGTGTCATACGTAGTTCTGGGAGATCTATTCTCCCTTTTTCTCCTTCTCTCTATGAGCTGTGGGGAGGGGTGGAATACATTGTATTCTTCGACTTGAGTGGTAAGGAGAGTAAAAAGAACTGCTCTCTCAAGAACGGGTGGTGAAGAGGGTGGAACTGTTGTATGAAGATAGTGTGAATAAAGGATGGTGCGATGGATAGAAAAAAATGTTCTTCGAGGATATTGTGTATAATGGGTATTGGAGAATGGAAGTGTTCTTTGGGGTTGTATGAATAGTGAACAATGGGTGGGGGTGGATAGAAGGAAATGTTCTTTTGGGATAATATAAATAACGGGTAGAGGGGTAGGTAGAAAGAGCTGTTCTCTCAGGACAGTAAAAATACGGGTGGTAGGATGAGTAGAGTAATGTTTTTTAGTGGTAATAGAGAGTATAACAGGTATTAGGGGAGGGTAGTTATTCTATAGGGATGGTGTGAATAACGGGTATTAGGGAGGGGCAACTGTTGTATGGGGAGGCTGTGAGTAACGGGTAGTAGGGAAAAGTGACTGTTGTATAGGGATGATGTAACTATCGTGTGGTGGTGAGGGTTGTTACTAAACTCAATGATATTTCTCGCGAAGATTATTGAAAAAGATAAAAAATAGTAGAATTTTGCAATTTTAGGGAAACAAAGAAAAGGGATCCTTGAAATATGAAATAACAAATATACGTTTTTGCATACATATTGTCATACATGTAAAGAAATACGTATATGCACGCATATATATATATATATATATATATATATATATATATATATATATATAAATACGTACACCCTTGCACAAACTAATACATACACACAAAGAAACAGACAAATATAGATATTCAGAGAGACACATACCCGAACACAAAAACAAAAACAAGCACACACATATATAGATACTAATTAAATTCACATAAACAGAATAAAACACAGGTACACACATGGAGAGAGTAACAATAGATGTGCAAATGAATATGCATGTATACAATCATACATAAACTCGTATGCACGCAAATATTTATACAAAAAAGTATAAACGTAAACAAACTCGCACTCATATATTTATATTTATATATATACACACCTCTCTCTCTCTCTCTCTATATATATATTATATATATATATATATATATATATATATATATATATATATACAAATTAGTAAATAAATGGCACAACAAAGTACCGATATTTACTGGAAATAGCGAACGTAAAATTACGACGCTAATGTGTAGCTTCACCGCGTATGTATTAGTAAAAATGCGTGTGTGCAACAAAATAGAGAAAAAAAACCGTCTTACCTCCAGGGAGAACATCTGAAAGATGAAACACCGGAAAATGGATAATGTGGTACCTGCAGGTTTCAGGTTTTGCAAGATATGTCTCTCACCATATTTGCTTTACCTTCTTCAGCCAAACATATACCAAGACGAAACTACGATGTTACCACATAAATACTAACATACGGCCAAATATATATATATATATATATATATATATATATTATATATATATATATATATATATATATATAGAGAGAGAGAGAGAGAGAGAGAGATGTGTGAAGGCGCACGGCTCAGTGGTTAGAGCGTCGAGCTTGCGACCGTGAGGTTGTGAGTTCGATTCCCGGACCGGGCTGCGTGTTGTGATCTTGAGCAAGACACTTTATTTCACGTTGCTCCAGTTCACTCAGCTGTAGGAATGAGTTGCAATGTGACTGGTGCAGAGCTGTATCGGCCCCTTTGCCTTTCCCTTGGATAACATCGGGTATGGACAGGAGGGGCTGGTATGCATGGGTGACTGCTGGCCTTCTATAAACAACCTTGCTCGACTTGTACGTCGGAGGGTAACTTTCTAGGTACAATCCCATGGTCATTTATGACCGAAGTGGTCGCCCCATATATAGAAGTATATACATATAAATACATATATATGAATCTCTCTCTTCTCTCTCTTTCTCTCTCTCTCTCTCTCTCTCTCTTTCTCTCTCTCTCTCTCTCTTCTCTCTCTCTCTCTCTCTATATATATATATATTATATATATATATATATATAATTGACATAGGATACAATTTTTTTCGGGAAAAAATTTTTATCAATGGCCAGCATATCAAAAAATGCCTTTAAAGGTAAAATTTATACATAAGTTACAAGATAAGGGCAGAAGAAAAATTCTAATGCCAGATACGCCGAAACAAAAAAATTGTCGATAACCATTAAATTTAAACTTATGTATATATATTTGTATATATATATATATATATATATATATATATATATAATATATATATATATATATATATACACATATATATACAGACACTTACACATACATAAATTGAAGAACTTTAGAATGCATAAAGAGAGAGTTAAGCATATTTTATCTTTAATAAAATGTAATGACGACGAGGAAGAAATGAATAAAAAAATATATAAATAGATAAACAACGAAAGAAAAAAAATCTCATCAGAATAATAGATATTTAAATAATGGATTTGGAAGAAAGTTTTATGTGTAATTTATCCAATAAACAACGCTGACAATGGTGGTTCTACCGTGTAGAAGAAGGAGAAGCAGTGACATTAAATTTATGATTATGAACATCTATCATCTTATTTATGCATGGACTAATTCGATTTCTGTGAACATTTAATTTACTTTCGATTGTCGGCTGGGTTACAAGAGAAGGAAATTATTGCAATGATAAGTGAGTAAATATTGATTGCTTATACTAGCAGCGCTAGAAAATGGGAGGAAAGGGATTGCAGTATTTCTTTACCAATTCCTAATTAAAATGTTCTGGTGTCACATCCAGACGCTATCGATTTTGCTTTTCATCTTTAGAATATTCTTGAAATATACGGCATTAATCGGTAAAATTTTTTTTCCATTGCAAAGCTATGCCAAATATCCACTTAAATCTTATTATGAGGTGGAATTGTGAAATGGCGAAATAGTGGAATTGTTTGCGCGTTGGGAGAAAAATGCTTAGCAGTATTTCATATAGTCTTACATTCTACGTTCAAATAGCGCTGAGGGCAGCTTTTCCTTTCATTCTTTTCGGGGTCGATAAAAGCAGTACTGGGCTCCATGTAATTGACTAGTTCCAACCTACCCCACCCGATTCTAAGTCTTATGCTAATAGTAGGAGTGGCTGTGTGGCAAGTAGCAAGGCGCAGGAGTGGCTGTGTGATAAGTAGCTTGCTTACCAACCAAATGGTTCTGGGTTCAGTCCCACTGCGTGGCACCTTCGACAAGTGTCTTCTACTATAGCCTCGGGCCGACCAAAGCCTTGTGCGTAGATTTGGTAGACGGAAACTGAAAGAGGCCCGTCGTATATATGTATGTGTGTGTATATGTTTGTGTGTCTGCATTTGTCCCCCAAACATCGCTTGACAACCGATGGTAGTGTGTTCACACTCCCGTAACCTAACGGTTCGACAAAAGAGACCGATAGGATAAGTAATAGGCTTCCAAAGAATAAGTCCTGGGTCAATTTTCTCGACTAAAGGCGGTGCTCCAGCATGGTCGCAGTCAAATGACTGAAACAAGTAAAAGAGAAATAAAAGCGTAGAAAGTATTATTTATTAGAGTCGCAAACGGTGGCAAGATGGCGAAATCATTGGGGAGTTGGAATACAAATTCTTTTGTGGTATTTGTTCAAACTCCGGATACTCTAAGTTCAAATCCTGCGGAGGTCGATTTTTTCCGATACCCCTCATCTCTCTAGAGTTGATAAAATAAGGTTGTAATCAATCAAGTAGCGGGGTCGAAACAAACGGCTAAACTGTGTCCCCTCAAAATTGCTGGCGTTCTACCAAACTTAGAAACAGTCATTTGAAGTTGTAGAAACAGCGAAGTATTGAGTAACGCGAACCCTTTCTTCGTCATCCCATTCATCTAAGGATGAAATAAAAGAAGCTAAGTTATCGACTGTTATCATTGTTTACTCCAGGTCAGCCACGATAAAGCTTGTGACCGTTCTGTATTTCATTCCGGAGATGTATCCAAACTACGTTATTTAACGTTGCATTTTAAAGATTAATTCGGCTCATTTTGCTCAGTAAAGCAAGCACGCATATCGAGAATGCAATTTGTTAAACGAAAATATATTCGCCATGCTGGACCACTGAAATCTACAAATCTTTTTCATCCTCTCTCTTATTCCTTTCTGTTGTTCACACACCTGTTTTCGTCTTATGTTTTCTATAAATTTCAAATATATATATATAGGCGCAGGAGTGGCTGTGTGGTAAGTAGCTTGCTTACCAACCACATGGTTCCGGGTTCAGTCCCACTGTGTGGCACCTTGGGCAAGTGTCTTCTACTGTAGCCTCAGGCTGACCAAAGCCTTGTGATTGGATTTGGTAGACGGAAACTGAAAGAAGCTCGTCGTATATATGTATATATATGTGTGTTTGTGTGTCTGTGCCTGTCCCCTGAGCATTGCTTGACAACCGATGCTGGTGTGTTTATGTCCCCGTTACTTAGCGGTTCGGCAAAAAGAGACCGATAGAATAAGTACTGGGCTTACAAAGAATAAGTCCCGGGGTCGAGTTGCTCGATTAAAGGCGGTGCTCCAGCATGGCCGTAGTCAAATGACTGAAACAAGTAAAAGAGTAAAAGAGTATATACACATACACGAATGAGTGGACAAACAAAAGAAAAGGGCTCTCAGCACATTTATTAGGCGTTACAAGTATTATTCGAAACAGTTTGATTCCGTGCTATTTAAAGTTTCACTGGCCCCTAACGGAACCTGTCTCCTCATGCTGGTGGAATAGACGAATGAATGAAGAGGCCCAGGAAGTCCAAGGCAACTGAACAAACGAAAGAAAAATACTAATGGCAAGTAGACATCCTAAGAGGTGCACATAGAAAAAAATGTGGGTGGGGCACACTTTAAAGACATGTTAAAGTAATTTCTCTATTTTTGGAGAGATATTTCATACTGATATAAGACACCTTGTCTCCTGGTAAATCTTGATAAAAAAATATACGGTTGGTGATCACCTTGAATTCTATGTCTATGTGGAGTGGCATATCTCAGAATAACATCACTTCACTATACTTTGAGATCTATTGTGGTGTATTTATGGCACATATTTTCTGCTGGTCATACCTGTGCTTGTATAGATTCTTGGTGAAAAACGTGCAGCGAAGACATTATTAATTATTTCTTCGTAATATTTTCTTCTCCTTTCACTTCTTCATCGTCGCCATCGTTGACCTTCTCCTATAATAATAATAATAATAATAATAATAATAATACTAATAATAATAATAATAATAATAATAATAATAATAATTATAATAATAATAGTAATGATAATAATAATATAATAATAATAATAATAATAATAATAATAATAATAATAATAATAATAATAATAATAATAATAATAATAATAATGATAATAATAATAATAATAATAATAATGATAATAATAGTAATAATAATAATAATAATAATAATAATAATGGTAATGATTATAATAATAATAATAATAATAATAATAATAATAATAATAATAATAATGGTAATGATTATAATAATAATAATAATGGTAATGATTATAATAATAATAATAATAATAATAATAATAAGAAGAAGAATGATAATAATAATATTTATGATTATAGTAATTATTATTACTATCATTTCGTTTGTACAAGGTTTCTTGGTAATGTTTTTTCTTGTTATCAATCAGTAAAGTTTTGAGATATTTATGTCCGATTCCCTTTCTCCATACCTGGCAATTTGGGATATAATTGAAATAGGGATTCCTTATCTTTGACATGAATTATTTCCAATAAAGCAATAATTTCCATCCTTCTTTTCTTTTTTATTTACTTCAAAACCATTTGTCCTACACATTTAGCATATTTATTAATTCATTGATAAGAATTTGTCATTTATATCATTCAGATATTTTCTACGACAAAGTTCTCTTAAGCCACGACGCTTTTTTACGTTGCTTTAATTCCAAATTTATATGCATCAATGGAAGGCAACATCGATATATTGCAGTTTTGTTTAATACAGAAATAATTGGATTGGGCTTCGCTCCTGTGATCTAAAAGGATTATCCTCGCTATCAGTTAAAAGTGGGAAGCAAACTATCAGTTAAAACTATAATCTACACTACTAGTTAAAAGTATAACCACACTATTATACAATAAATGTATGGTCCACACTATCAGTTAAAATCATAATCCACACCATCAGTTAAAAATATAACACACATTATCAGTTGAACGCTTAGTCAGCATTATCAGTTGAAAGTATAACCCACACTATCATTTAAAACTATAATCAACAGTATTAGTTAAAAGTATAAACCACACTAAAGTTAAAAGTATAATTCACACTATCAACTTACTCTATAATCTACCCTATCAGTTAAAACTATAATCCACTCTATCTGTTGAAACTATGACCCACACTATCATTTAAATGCATAGTATACACTATCAGTTAAATGTATAATATACACTACCAGTTAAAAGTATACCCAAAATATTAATTAAAATTATAATCAACACTATCAGTTAGCTGTATAATCCACACTATTAGTTTATAAATCCACACTATCGATTAAAAGTATAAATCCACACTATCAGCTAACAGTATAATCTCTATCAGTCATAACTCTAACTTGCACTGTTAGTCAAAACAACATTATTACTTAAGACAGTTGAACCTTGTTGATAGCCATATGTTATTGTCAGAGCGAATAGTAAATAGGTTGGACGTGGATTTAGATTTTTTTAAGCCAAAGAAAATTTACATAAGGTCGTATTGCTATGTGTATGTATTTATGGTGTGGTTAGTTGCAGTGAGAGGACTAGATAAAGGCACAGAAGCTGGCGGGATTTCTTCAATTCAATGGATATTTGACGTAGATGCATCTCTTGTCGTAAGATTCCTTCCAGATTTTGTTTGAAATGAAATATCACTGCACTATTTTGACGCAAGAGTTTGACTAAAATGTTTTTAAGGAGCATCCATCCCCATACGGCAGTACTCATTTATCACTGTTCTTAGATCTACTTTAAGAATTATATTAAGCGTTTTGTATCAATGCATATTAATTCTTGTTTATTCTAAGATTTTATTAATATAGATCCCGATCAGTTTCCTCAAACTCCAGGTCTTGCCGTATTTGGGCTCTGTCTCCTAAAGTTCATTTGAGATACGTTATTTTAGCTTCCGAGTTCAGTCCCCATCGGGACACCATAAACTGCCTCTAATGCCTCCATTCAGTGAATGAAACGATTCAACAAAATAATCCAAGCGCTCAGAAATATTTTACAGAATATTCGTTATATTTGGTAACAGCAATATAAGTTCAGGAATTCAGGTTACAGCTGAAGAAACTTTCTGACATTATATAAGTTAAATAATCGAGTAGAGATTATTTTTGGCTTAAAAAAATCTCGTCGATTTTGTGTTGAAATCCTATGTAAGACATCTGTTGTCAATAGCAAATGGCAAACCATCTGGGAATGTTTAATGTGATTAAAAAAACATTTACTGTGGCAGATATATTTGTTTACTTGTCTCTTTAAGCGTTGCTTCTTATACCATCACCTTCTCGTCTGTCCATTTATTTACATAACATTCAATGTTAGTATTATAACGGGATCTAAGTTGACAACTGAAATAAGTTATAACTAATCACATATTTTACACACAAACTACAACACGAATATTCTAATTCTTAGATGTCTTGCAAACAACTTGCACATGCAAGTGCTACCAGTTAAAAGCTCCGTATATCGGAAGCTAGCAAGTGTATGGGGTCATCAGGAGAGAATGCGCGCCGTTTCGGGGCCTACCTCTCGACGGCATCAATGCGCACCGGCCCCCCTCACTGATATGAGGCCTCGCTTGCTAGATCAGCTGGTTATGAAGATCTCAATATACTTCTAGCCATCGCTCATCGTCTCTTTTTAACCAAATCCAGTGGCTAGCCTTCTCCACTGTATATTGGATATCAGTCATGGTGGTATTGACTTTACGATGAGTTAGGCCTAGCGATAACAACTTCGTAATTAATTTATCAAAAGTGTGTAAATATAGGTGGGCGTTAGTTGTACATCATAATAGACTACACATATAAATCAGTTTAATTGACCAACTAAATTTTCTTCAGTCACCCAACGCCAATTGTTATTGAATTTATAACTGTAACGGAGAAGCATTTCTGAAAGTAGCGTGGGAGGAATTCCAACCACGTTTTGTGGTTCTCTGCCTCAAAAGCTCATTTATTGTTTTAATATTATCATGTATCATTCTAGCAAATTTATTAGGCTATTCAGTCATTGTACTTCTGCTTGTTAACTTCGTAATCAAACCCTCTTTCGAAAAAATCTTGGAGGCATTACCAGCAACAAGGAATGCATGGGTGTATATCTTGTAAGCCAGAGGGCAACAACAGCATTGACAGAGAGAGTAGCCTGTCTAGCCTAGAAGGATATGCATTCGCTATCCAGGAATAGGAGAGAGTTATTAAATGCCTGGTAAACAAACGAGACAAAGATAGCACTAACCTTCCACGTTGTGGTAGAAAATTCGGCTATGCTATACAAGTGTGGAAGATATCACTCACATCATCAGCAACTGCCCCAAAATGTCTACGAGATACTACCTGCCTCTAAGGCATGATATAGTTGCAAAGACTATTTACAATGCAGGAAGGACTGCTCTGATGTCCTTGCAGGTGGACTATTTCTATAAAAACAGCAATTCGGTGCAAACGTTAACAGATCTGATACCGTTTTGTACAAGAGTCATGCACTGTAGGAACATGTGTCATGCACTGTAGGAACATGAATCAGGCACCGTTGTACATGCCAGCTGGCCAGCGGTTGAAAATTTGGAAAAGAGAACATTTATGGTGAATTAATGCGGAACTTACAGCTGTTGTACGTAACTACAGATTTTCATTTATGTCTATCATCATAGCCACATTAGGCTATTTACCTACAGATTTACAAACAAAATTTAGAAGTACTGGGTTTTTCGAAGAAAGAGCAAGAGAAATTGAGGCGCATTTTCCAAATCCAGTATATTAGCGTTACAGTGAATGTTCGCGAGACATTCCAAAGATTCTTCATCTGGGATTCTGTAAATGAATAGCTACATATACTTGGCCGCATGAATCGACAGTTCAACCTACACACCTAGTCAACCGTATATTTACAAACATCAAGAGTTCTCTTGACTTAAACAATTTTGTTGCTTTGTAAGCGCTCGGCTCAAGCTCTTAGAAAGAACTTAGAATAAACTCAAAGAAAACACACAGACACACACACACACACACACACACACACACACATGCACGCATAGATATACACGCACAGACACACATACACTCACGCACGCACACACACAAACACACACATGGAGTGAATGGTAATTTACATGAACAGAAGGCAGCGAGCTGGCAGCAACGTTAGCACACCGGGTGAAATGCTTTGTGGTATTTCGTCCGCTGCTGCGTTCTGAGTTCAAATTCCGCCGAGGTCGACTTTGCCTTTCATCCTTTCGGTGTCGATTAAATAACTACCAGTTACGCACTGGGGTCGATATAATCGACTTAGTCCGTTTGTTTGTCCTTGTTTGTACCTTCTATGTTTAGCCCCTTGTGGGCAGTAAAGAAATAGGTATTTCGTCTGTGGGTCAGTAAAGAAATAGGTATTTCGTTTGCCGCTACGTTCTGAGTTCAAATTCCGCCGAGGTCGACTTTGCCTTCCATCCTTTCGAGGACGATTAAATAAGTACCAGTTACGCACTGTGGTTGATATAATCGACTTAATCCGTTTGTCTGTCCTTGTTTGTCCTCTCTGTGTTTAGCTCTTTGTGGGTAGCAAAGAAATAGGTAATTTACATGAACCGTAGTGAAGTCAGCATAGTAATCTCAACTCTGCAATATAGATTTATATTCTTTAGTCTTGAATACTTTCCCTCCTATTTGTATACTCAGTGACACCCCCTCCCGTATCTATATGTATTAGTGTGTGCCTATGTGTAATTAATTGTGTGTAGTATGTGGTATTAGATCAAAAGTAACACAAAATTGTAAATGATTGAGTAGTCACTAAACATTATTTAATAAGTTATCTCTTTCTCTCTATCTGCCCACCTACCGATCTATCTATATATATATATATATATATATATATCTTCTATGTATGTATGTATGTATGTATGTATGTATGTATGTATGTATGTATGTATGTATGTATGTATGTATGTGTGTATGTATGTATGTATGTGTGTATGTATTTATGTATGTATTTATGCATGTATGTGTATGCATGTAAGTATGCATGTATGTATGTATGTGTATGTATGTATGTATGTATGTATGTATGCATGCATGCATGCATGTATGTATGTATGTATGTATGTATGTATGTATGTATGCATGCATGTATGTATGTATGTATGTATGTATGCATGCATGTATGTATGTATGTATGTATGTATTTATATATGTATTTATGTATGTATGCATGTATGTGTATGCATGTAAGTATGCATGTATGTATGTATGTATGTATGTGTATGTATGTATGTATGTATGTATGTATCTCTGTCTGTCTGTCTGTCTATCTATCTATCTATCTATCTATGTGTGCGTATACATGTATATACATGTACTCACACACACACACACACATATATATATATAAATGCATGCACACATATACAAACTGTTTTGTATCACCACCTAAAGTCACTTCCCATGTATGAATAGATTAGCTGTAACCAAGAGACGTGGGAGGCCGTGCCATCATAAATCATATCTTGACAACGATGTTTAATTAATCCCAGTGCTTTGAGAAGTTTTTAAATATACGACGAGCTCACAGGCTCTGAAAATTACATTTAATAAAAATCATAAATAATAAAAGATTAACTTCAGGCTTTACGCACATACCGATGTATATGTGCCTCGTTATTTGTGTCTATGTATGTAACAATGTTAATTTTCCTGTTATGCATAATTTTACAACTGTTATTTTTATTATACATATTGATAAGTATGTACACGCGGTTTGTATATATGATAAGTTGATCGTTATTAAGTATGAATTTGTTATTTATGAATATATATATTGAACACACAGTTCTATATTTAAGAGATATATCGAACATGTTTCAAAATGCTTTTTGTTTCGTTATATTCATACCTTTATTCAGATTCTTCAATATATCATCGACACAGAAAATTAATAGGTTGTTAAACTCTAACAGGTTATTACATTGCGGGAAATCTGGTGGAGAAAGTTTGCATATATATATGAATATGAGGGAGAATCCACTATGTGGACACCCATACGCTAAAAAGAGATCCGCATGAGTCTCAACCACTAAGAATTGTTCTCAAGAAAAATTTAGCACATCATTAACAATTGTATGGGGTTAATCTGTATTTTGTTATTTTTCATTAGTCCTGCTCGCTTACGTTCATGGTGTGCTAAATTTTTCTCGAGAACAATTCTTAGTGGTTGAGACTCATGCGGATCTCTTTTTAGCGTAAGGGCGTCCACAGAGTGGATTCTCTCTCATATTTATGTATTAATAATATTTACTGAATCTCAGTTTTTATGCGCTAAGCCACTGGTGTTAAATTGATGTTATTAAATTAATATCCAATTTTTTCACCCTCATTTTGACTATATATATATATATATATATATATACATTCACACATATACACACAATAGGCTAAAAAAATCCTTAACACCAGCACATATTTGGAATGAAATGCAGGGAAGCATAAATATCACAAAGATGCATTATTTAATTACTTTTAACAACCGTTTCATTAGGAGTACGGATAACTAATTCCATAATTACGTAATCAAGCTAATTAATTATTATAAGTCAATTAAATTTAAAGTAATGCTTATGCCAAATCATATGGAATAGTACCGCTGGTAGTTGAAATAGGAGAAAAGAATCAAAATGTATCAATATGTGGTCGAGAAAATAATTTAATCCTTATCTCTGCCTCGTTCCAGTTATGGTCCTACTTCGCGGTACCTTCTATTCTAGCCTGGGTTTCATCAATGGCTCGTGAGTAAAATTTCTAAAAGCAAACTTTACCTAATCTCGTCGACGATCTATCTATCTATCTATCTATCTATCTATCTATCTATCTATCTATCTATCTATCTATCTATCTATCTATCTATCTATCTATCTATCTGTCTGTCTGTCTGTCTGTCTGTCCGTCTGTCTGTCTGTCTGTCTGTCTGCCTTCCTGCCTTCCTGCCTGTCTGTCTGTTTGTCTGTCTGCCTGTTTCTCTGTCTGTTTATCTATCTATCTACTTACCTATCTGTCTATCTATCCGCCAGATCACCCAACCAACCAACCAACCATCCATCCCTCCATCTGCCCGTCCATCCGTCCGTCCGTCCGTCCGTCCGTCCGTCAGTCCGTCCGTCTCTGTATTAGTGTTGCTGGTTCACCTGTTGAATCTGGAGAAAGGGGTCATAAGGTACCCGTGGTCTTCACCGGCGTAGCTAAAACGGCGAGATGGTTGTCAATAATGTTCATCATTAACTCTGTAAGTCAACGCTTGTCTAAGAGATACGAGCTGAGAGGGAATCCCCGAGATTCTGACATTCTGGTGATGGAGAAGTGGGCGAGGTTAGTGAAATCTGATACGAAAAGACCGACCCACGAGTTAACAGTAGGGGGAAGTCCTTAGGCGGACAGTTTCGATAAGAGAATGGCATGATTGTCACGATGACCGCTTTACTGATGCCGAGAGCGACAACATAGCTTTCATCTAATTTCTCCAAGGGGTAAGAACTCACTGACGGATGACGGAGGAGAATATATCAACGGTGGGTCTGGTTTTACGGAAAAGGTATTGGTACTCATTAAGAGCGGGAGAGAAAAGAGAGAGAGAGAGAGAGAGAGAGAGAGAGAGAGAGAGAGAGAGAGAGAGAGAGAGGGAAGGGCAATGGAAAGTATCGTTAATGATACTTCATTACCTTAAAGAGAGTAAAAGTGAGAGTGATAATGCGATAGGGCGATAAATATCAAGATCACAGGGGAGGCGCTTTCGCATCTTGCGAATGGAATATTTTACAGTGTATTTCCAAAGATCAATATAACTACATATACAGAGAGAAAGAAAAACAGAGGCAGAGACAGAGAGAGAAAGCGGGAAAGAGAGAGAGAGGAGGCAAAGGGAGAGAAGAGAGAGCGGGGAGAGAGACATAGAAAGAGTCATAGAAAGAGTGAGGGAGAGAGAAAGAGAGAGAGAGAGGGAGAGAGAGAGAGAGAGTAATGGAAGATTTTGTTGTTCTGGGGGAAAATGTTTTTACTCGTATAATATTTCGTTATGTAAAAAAGATAACTGACTTTGATAAAATTAGTGCTTGGCTGAAATAAAAGCTGTATTCAATGAGATGGAGGTGCTCTAGCATGGCCACAGTCCAATGCCAGTGTCTAGTTAAAAAAATATCATGCAGTGCAACGCCTTTATCAAATGGTCGCTTATGATAATTACATTCGATACATCTGAATGTGTTTGAGTCATACAAACAGAGACATTATTTATTGCACGTATATTAGCCAGGCAATCAATCTTTTTTCACCTCAATGTTATATAATTATGATGAGGATTACGAGTAGATGCCAATAGTAATGGAATGTGTCGGTTACAATGGAATGTACGCTGAATGTAATTTTCCTTCTTTTCTTTTACTTGTTTCAGTCATTTCAGAGCTGCCATGCTGGAGCACCGCCTATTAGTCGAACAAATCGACCTTAGGACTTATTCTTTGTAAGACTAGTACTTATTCTATCGCTAGGTCACGGGGACTTAAGCGCGCCAACATCGGTTGTCAAGCGATGGAGGGGGGGGATAAACACACACACACACACAAACATATTTACATAAACAAATACAGATATATATATATATATACATACATACATACATATATATATATATATATATATACATATATATATATATATATCCACTCACCAAATCGACTCACAAAGCTTTGTTCGGCCCGAGGCTATCGTAGAAGACACTTGTCAAGGTGCCACGCAGTGGGACTGAGACCGGAACCATGCGATTAGTAAGCGAGCTACTTACCACACAGCCACTCCTGCGCCTAATTATATATATATATATATATAATGCATATACACACACACACACATAAGTATATATACATTGATATATGTACACACATACGTATAGATAGATATACACAGACATGCAGTAAGTAAATTTAAACCTTTAATTTTCAAAATCTTTTATTTAATACGCAAAGTGAAGAATTGAAATGTAATCGATAGGTAGGTCTACATACTTTAGTGTTTAGTTGACTTTCCCTTTTGCAGTTTTTAATTCAGAAACTCTTTTTGGCATTGAACTGATGAGCTTTGTGATGTCTCTTGTGGAATTTCTGCTCACTTTTCATGCAACAATCGAAACAATTCATCTTTAGATTTAGGTTTCTGTCGAGTTTTTCCTTTAGCTCTATCTAGTATGCTCCAAAGATCTTCAGTTGGGTTCATGTCAGGAAATTGGTTCGGCCAAGGAAGCTTTTTGATCCCATTTTCAGTCAGCAATTGTTGATTCCTTTTCGCTGTGTGGCATGGAGCCCCATCTTCCATGAATAAAAACTCATTTTTCGTTATGTTATCGTGTGAATACATTGGAAGTAGTCTTTGATTAAGTATTTCGATGTATGTTTCAGAGTTTATGGTTCCAACACATTCGATCAGCTCAGAACGACCATTGCTGGGGACAGCTCCCCATACCATTACAGAGATACCGTCATGTTTCACAGTTGGTTGGAGGCGAGAATTCAGATGTAGGATTTCTGTGTTTGCACATGCGTATGACGTCCCCATAATAACGTCGAACACCAGATAAATCGAAGTGATAGGTAGTACTATGATGAAATACGAGGCGGTAGATGGAGTAAAAATTAACTAGAAGAATTAACAGGGAGAAGTGGATTTGCAGCTAGACACCTTGAGTGGCAACACCATACCGTCCAATAGCGACGTTGGATGCTGGACAGTATGAGTGGATTAAATTGTTCGGGATTCGGTCCAAACCTCCAGGTGTACAAGAACTGGAGAAAACAGGGTGACTAGTTTTATCTAGTAACGAAATGAGACGAAACTGTCCCTGAAGGTTCGAGCGAGGGAGACGAATGCGAACATCACATCCGTCATCTACTATCAGCGCCTGACAGTCGTATCTCGTCCCGCCTATGTCGTTTTACGTTCTGTGTTCAAATCTTACGCGCATGAAAGTTGCCTTTTACCTTCCGAGAGTTGATAAAAATAAAATATCAGTTTAATAATGGGATAAATGGAATCGAATAGCTCCCTTAGCTCAAAATTGCTAACATTGTGTCTAAATTTAAAAAAAATATTATGGATTTAGCTGATGAGTAACTGAACTGGTATAATGGTAAAACGACAGAGAAAATTGAGGTAACCGTTTGACATTGTAGAGGTACATATAAAATGGCGAGAAGTAGCTGGTAACACACACACACACACACACACAACACACACACACACACACAGACACACACACACACACACACACACACACACAGACACACACATACACACACACACACACACAGACACCACACACACACACACACACACACACACACACACACACACACACACACACACACACACACACACATATTTGAAAGAAGGTTTGAAAATGAAATTTTTGAAGATGTTTATTGATTTGACCGGTTTCACTTTCTTAAAAAAGTGAAATCGGTCAAGTCAATAAACATCTTTAAAATTGAATTAAAATTGAATATATATATATGTGGTGTTTAGTCATTTCCATGTTGTGTATGCGAATTATGCCCGTGTCGAATTTACTTTTCATCTCTCCGGACTCTGTAAAGCGGCTATCAATTTTTGTGGGTTATAAAATCGATTTCTCTCCATATTTCATCGCATTTTACTTATGACAGGACTTATCTGTATTGGGGAATTATTTGCATTTCTTGTGATAGTAGTTGTTGTAGTCCAAGTCGCATTAGGTGTAGTCGTCTTAGTGGCATTAGTAGTAGTAATCGTGGATGCGAAAAGAACAAGATGGAATAAATCGATACATCTGTTGCACACAACTATAAAATAAAAAAATAAAATAAAAATGGCAGCTTTAGGAAATTGATTTTTCCGGTGGCAGACGGAAAAAATAAAACATTGTGATTTTAGAAAATATTCAGTTATTTTTGATAATAAAAGAAAAAAATGAAACTTACTTTGTGAGATTTGACACTTATTTTAACACTCTTTCAACAACTAATGCCCAACAAAAGACAGAGGAGTAAAAGGAAAAATGGATTTCTAAAACGTTTTATTAAAATCTTTGACGAAAATAGACGCGGACAAAGAAGACTAATAACAGTGAAAAAGGATTTGTAATGTGGTGGTGGGAGTGTGTCAGTATAGCTTATGATGAATACTATTGGTCACGTTCAAGCTGAATAGCTAATACCATAATTCTGTCAGTGCTACACTGAATGTTCGCAAGATCAAGGATATGACGGGGGAATTGAGGACTTGTAGAATAGAAGAAAATCACCATTGATGCATCGTTGAGCAGTTCATGTCAAAGTATTATTTGGGGGATTTGAAATAGAGGTTTCCCTTCCCACCTTCCTGTGTTGGTTGGCGTTAGGGGTATCGCAGCCATTATCTGACCTTCGTGCAATTACTGCGTACGAGAAATGTAGTATTAAATAAAAATGGAGTTATTTCGGAATGTTGGCTGATTTTTTATTATTTTTTTTTTAAAGTTACTCTGCAAACTGAGATGTAATTCCGGTGAAAGAATCCTGGGATAAAAGAATACAGGGGAGAAAAGGGGGGTTATTCGAAGTTTCAGAACAAAGGATTTGTGACCAAACTATGACAGTAAAAGAAAGGATAGATGGCTGACAGATTAGAGATTAAAAAATCGTTCGAGGGTTGAGTTTGGAGCAACAACAACAACAACAACAACAACAATAATACTAATACTAATACTAATAAAATTAAAAATAATAATGATGATGATGATGATAATAATAATAATAATAATAATAATAATAATAATAATAATAATAATAATATAATAATAATAATAATAATAATGCCCTGATGCAGTACCAGGCAGTGGCTCTCATGGCTTTTGATCTTAACTGATTGGAAGTGTTATCATGTACATTGTTTTGTCTTGGTATAAAAGACGGGCTACAGCAAATATTCTGCTCAATACCACAGATTTGCTTGTCAGTTGTTTGACATTAACCAGTTGAGCATGTCCCTTAGTGGCTGACGATATGTGCATCTCTGATCACGAGCAGAAGTAGTGGGGGAGCATCATAGCTATGTGTTGAGAGGGATTCTTTGGGGTTTGAATAATTCACCTCTGGAAACATGGGTGGTTCTTTCAACATCCTTAAACAATCCTTATTCAGGGACCTTTTGAGCGGGATGGGTTACTCGACCTGAAGAAAATTCTAACTGGGCCCTACCTGCAAGGTCATGTGCTGTTTATCTTGATATGAAATCACCATGTCGCGCACATATGGTTGTGATGCATGTGCCTGGTGTACCCTTATCAGACGGGTAGTCATGATGGGTATATTGGGCTTCGTATATTTTACCCCAGTGTCACTTTGATGGCATGAACTGCTCTCTCACTCAATAATAATAATAATTATAATAGTAATAATAATGATATTGATAGAATGTAAAACAAAAACAAAAACAGGAAAACTTGAAGGTGATATCGAGACTGGCAAGAAAAGCCACTGCACGGGGCCATACTCCAAACGTGCTGGGGAAGCTGATGTAGATAGTAGAACTCCTCAGAGGCTGGAGAGTGCTGGCTTGAAAGCCGAAACTGAAGGATTTATCCCAGCAGCACAAGATCAGAGCCTTCTCACACAGAACTGTCAGCTAACGACAAACTTTCACTCTGCAATGACAGCAGAACTGTTACAAAAGGTTTTCCTCCTTGGCACGGCCAGAATAATCAGGAAAATATAAGTCGAAAAGAACAGGTAGCATGGTACTGTAGGCTGCAAGCAGCAAGCCCGCTACGCATGTAAAACTCCAAGAGTTCCAACAAAATCTGAGAAAAGAGAAAAATAATAATGATTATAATGAATCAATTTACTCTATCAAATTTCTTTTGTCACAATCTGTGTCGTTCATCGATAAAGTCACTAAAGGACTTTGTCAGACTAATCGATTAATTAGTTAAACGATTGATAATAAAACTTAAGGGAAACAACCAGTGCGTGTGCTTGTATTGGCAGTGCGATCATCCTAAAATACAATAATATCAGTTTCAAAACACAATTTCACACCAAGTATCTCGCAGAATAAATATAAAAATGTCTAAAAGCAATGTAAAAATGTGTGTAGCATTGGTTATGGAAGAATTAAAACAAAGAATGATTGCGAAAATAACTAAGGTTAAACGATATGAACAACGAATAAATCTACAAACAACTGTATATCCATTAAGGAATAGGAAAAAAATGTACAACCGGAGTTAATTGGAAATATCCGTAATGAAAGAGTGGTTCCTAATGGATAAGGAAGTAAGAAGTTCTGGAATGGCATTTGGGGGATAGAAGCAAGAACACAATGCGAAAGCTAAATGAATAAAAGAAGTAAAACAGAGAAACGCAAAATGATGTAAAAGTTTATAAAATGGTGGTTAGCAAACACTACCGTTTAATCTCCAACTGGAAAACATCGAACGGTATTTAAAGTTACTGGTGAAAGAAATTGAGATCAATGTACGGAAAAATTGCCTTAAATCTAGATAATAGTTTTTGTAATGAACCGCCACCCTTGTGCTTGAAATATGGGAAAATCATTCTGTGATAAAAAGAATCGGAAAAAAAAAGAGAAGTAATTGATAATTTTCGTCCAGAATGGTGTATTGCACTTAGGTGTAAATTACAAACCGGAATGGTGACAAAAAGTATGTATTAACACTTTGAGTCATAGCAATTCGAGCAAAAGAACGAAACAGTTGTAAAAACAACAGTGCAAAAACCAATAACTGATTGACAAATTAATACTGAAAGATTACAAGAAAAGACATATCTATTTAGTAATGGTGTCGAGGCATGGCATTATGGTTAACAAGTTTGCTTTGGCTTGATTTTAGGTTCAGTCCCACTGCATGGGCAAGTGCGTTTTACTGTAGCCTCGGGCCGAATAATACCATATGAGTGAATTTGGTGGGCGAAACTGTGGAAGAACGTTGCGTGTATATATATATATATTATATATATATATATATACAAGAGTATACAGATTTATATACAGAGACAAGTCTGTTTACATGCTAAAGAGTGCAGTTAAACCCAAACCACGAAAAATATCATTCTAATTAACGAGCTAATAAAGTAATTTGTCATCCGTAGTTCATCAGTGTGATCGCTAAAGGAATGCATAACTATGTAGCTTTAATTCGTACCGAACACCCATGCGAGCTCCCAACTTTAAACATTATGGATTCAAATCAAGCGCGCAGGCGCAGTCACATAGCCAAGTAGCAAATAATAAATTTAAATTGTGTGCCATATGGCCTCAGAATTATAAAAAAAATTACTGTGTAAATTATAGGGGTAAAACTATTAGAATAATTTTCTTACCAGTGGTTCGCATGCGTGATAAAAGTCATATTACACTGTATTTTTATATATAAGAGTGTATAAAGAGTTATACACAGAGAGAAGAGCCTCGACAGGATGTCTTACATGCTAAAAAGGGCACTTAAATTCAAACCACGAAAGAGATAATTCTAAAGGTATGCTGATAATGGCACTAGAGTGAATAGAAACAAGAAAATTATTAGTTAATCCCATACTCGAGTTTCCTTATTAATGAGCAAATAAATTAATTTGTCCTCCATAGTTCATCAGTGGGATCGCTAAAATAATGCATAATTATGTAGTATCAATACGTACCGCAGATTCCTTCTAGTGCCATTATCGGTGTGCTTTTAGTATGTTTTTTTTTCGTGATTTGGGTTTAACTGCCCTTTCTAGCATGTAAGAAGTCCTGTCAAAGAGCTTTTTTTTTTCAGTAAACACATTTCATAAGAATTTGGAGGCTAAATTGACAAGACTAGAATAAGTATCTAGAAAAGCTGAAATAACAAAAGAGACCATTAACTGTGATGGCAGTATGCCATTCTTGTTCTTTGTTTTTAGAACGAGACTGGGAAACTTGGTTTTGTGGAAGACTGGAATTGTCTATGAAAGGAGAAAGCAGCAATTTAAAATCAGTCACGTTTTGTTGATGGTGGTTTTAACACTGTTATTAAATTAAAACTGTTAATTTATTTATTAAATATATTGGAATGGAGTTCGGGAGAAAATATGTGTAATAGATTTATCAAGAAAAGAGGGAAGATTGTGTTAGTTAAAATGATAGTTTTGCCTGAAGGTGAAATAATGAAGAGTATAGAGCACTGGTTCCCAGCCTTTTCACAGTGGTTCCCAAACTTTTTATTTAAATGAGTTTTCCCACGGACCCCTTTTAATATGCTTATCCTAATGTATGTGTACACACAACACACACACACACACACACACAACACACACACACACACACACACACACACACACACATACACATACACACACACAATTATAAATGAAATCTTTCATTCAGTTCACAGACCCCAGTACTACCTTTGCAGATCGCCAAGGGTCGTGGACCCCAGGTTGGGAGCCACTGGTATAGAGGATAGAAGCACATAATTGTATTAAAAACCAAGATCAAGGAGACTGAAATGAAGGCATTATCGGGCAAAGAATACCAGAGAAGATTTAAATTGTTGTTAAAGAAAAACAGTAAAGAGGTGGGGGATATTAGCAACAGAAAACGTGAGGGCCGCTAGGAATGAAGAATGCATTAAGGGTATGACAATACAAAAAGAAAGACACTAGAAAGACGCTAAATACAATAAATACAAGAATCATCAAGGTCAAGGTCTTAAATGAAAAGTTGCAGGAGGATGGGGCTGAAGAAAAGTTGAAATTTTGTCAGTGGTGGTGAGTACTCTTGGTACAATCTCGGAGAAAATGCTGGTTGAAGAAAATTCTGAGTGAAATTCAAATGGAATTATTAAGGAATATTAGAGAACACTGAATTATCAGGAACTGCAAAGGTCCCGAAGAAGAGATCGAAAACTGTGCTTATGAAAGAAATCCAAAGAAATCTTTGTCATAGGTCAAGATCCTCTTTGTCTGCTATAGACAAAATACTAACAATGGTTTCTAATTTACGCACTAAATCGTTCCGGGTTCATTCCCGCTGTGTGGAACCTTGGGAAAGTGCCTTCTACTATAGCCTCGGGCCGACCAAAGTCTTGTGAGTGGATTTGGTAGACGGAAACTGAAAGAAGCGTGTCGTATATATGTATGTGTGTGTGTGTGTGTGTTTATGTGTTTGTGTTGGTCCCCCCAACATCGCTTGACAACCGATGCTGGTGTGTTTATGTCTCCGTAACTTAGAGGTTCAGCAAAAGAGACCGATAGAATAAGTACTGGGCTTCCAAAGAATAAGAATGGTTTCTAATTTACGCACTAGGCCAACAAATTTGAGGGGAGGATATTAGTTGATACTATCAACCCAAGTACGTGACTGATAGTTTATGTTCTCAAACCTGGCTGGAGGAAAGGCAAAGTTGATCTTGGCGGGATTTGAACACGGAACGCAAAGGAAAGACTCAGAAAAAATACTGCAAAGCAGTTTTTTCCCAGCGCTCTTACGATTCTGCCAATACGCTGTATATTGGAAAATACCATTAATGATAATAATTTCCCTATTAATCTCAACGTTTCATACATACAACGTTAGAAGATAAGAGTTACAGAAAGCTATGGGGATTGACAAAGCCAAGTAATGTCAATATGAATGTAATATAATGAGCACCCTAAAAGATTGATACAGATTGCACACCACAGAAGAATTATAAAATTATATTAAAAACAATAATTAAAGCAAAATGCAATTTAAATAATAAAAACACAAATCACAAATTAACTAAGTGAGAGCCCAGTAGCTGGTCACGTGGGAGGACAGTACAACACTGCTTGTTTGTTATTAATTATATTGAAACTGAGTCCACTGAAAGGTGACATGAAGCCTTTTGGTATTGGCTATAGTGAAAAGCATGCAACGTCTTTTGGGTAATTTCTTTAACTCTACGGTAAGCTTTAATGTGGTCTCCACTAACACGGTTTTTGTACAGTATGTCCCTTACTTCCAACTTCGCGTTTTCCACCGATGACGTTTTTCTAAAATATATCCTTCACCGATATGCTTTCGGTTTAATTTATTTTCTATTTTCTATTTTTTTTATCTTATCATTTTTGCTTTTGTACATTTTGTGTGCAGCTGTCAAAGCTTTCGTTTGAGTGGTTCTTTTCTCGATGGTAATTTTATGTGAACTGTCAAATATGTCTTTATATTTGCTTGAAATTGGGCGAACTCCCCATCTCAAACCGTTCAACATTTTTGTGAAACAACTCAAAAGATTTGACACAGGAAAAAATCCGATTTAGTAAAGAACCCACAACATATAATCAATAATAATAATAATAATAATACTAATTATAATAATGATAGTGATGATGAGGATGATGATAATGATGATAATGGTGATGATACACGTAGCATGTTTCACAAAAGGGATCTTATTCATAGGTTGTTTTTTTAAGCGAAAAGAGATGATGGGAGAAGTTTGCTTGGTGTAGGAAGATTATGTTGAAACGGAAGGGATTGCACGAAGAATATAAAAAAACATGTCAGAAAGTAAAGAAATGTTGAGTGCTCTGAAAAAAACTTTGAGAAGAGAATTTTTTTCAAGAACACCGAATTTACAAGTAGAAGAATTATTAATACGGGAACAAAATGCCCACAGGAGCCACGAAAATGGCAGCTGAAAAGCAAGTCACGAGGACAGGAATTAAGGGGGCCTTATCGCAAACAAGTCGGAAGAACAATAGACCGTATACTATATATTATGAGAATGTGAGTTCATGGCGCCATAAATATATAAAAGCGGGATACACGGCAAAATTGCATTTGTTATGCCCTAGGAATAGTGTAAAACGAAAGAAATAAAGTGGTATTAAACAAGTCTAAGGAAAAAAGATCAAAAATGAAAAGGTAAGAGGAGTACAGAACAGTTTCTGTTTTAAGGGTGTCGCGAAAGGCCTGGTGGGAGGCGCATCATTCCGAATTCTTTTACAGGGCCTACGAAAACTGAAGGACCGCTTCAATATGTATGTGAATCTGAGAGGAGAATATGTTGAATGAAATCATAATTAAATAATCCTCCTATATTTTCTTTTACCCATAGCCAAGAAATTTTCAGCACCCGTCGTAAAGCGTTTGAGAGAGTAATAGAAAAAGTTAAACATTCAGACTAGATATCGTTGTATGAAAGAAAGATACTGGAGCTTGTAAAATATACATTTTACTATAGCAGAGAGAAAGAAAACGAAGAGATTGATTGATGAATTCTAACGCCTATAGTGTGAACCGAAAATGGGTTGAAGCTGAAGAGAGATAATATTAATTCCTTCTAACATAGAATCACAGTGTACGGCGGATGAGAATATCACCAAATAGGTTTCTGGTACACTTAGAACATTAAGAAATACGATGAATGTCTAAAGATAGTAGCTTAAAGTTCAAAATATTGCTAACACAACTTCTGTTGAAATCATAATAATAATAATAATAATAATAATAATAATAATATAATAATAATAATAATAATAATAATAATAATTTGCCATAGGAGTCGGGAAGACACTCGGCAAGAAATGGAAGCAAATTTGAAAGAAGAAAAAAGAAGATAACAATAATAATAATAATAATAATAGTAATAATAATAATAATAATAATAATAATAATAATAATAATAATAATAATAATAATAATAATAATAATAAATCCCCATCAGAGTAGATGAGCAGTTGTTGGAAAATATAGAGCACATCCAATGGCTACTTAGGCATTTATCATTTGATGTGGTCGCTGATATAAATATTCAAAACCAAATTGAATGTGATTAGGCAATCTTTGTTGTCCAAGAAGGTAGGTCTATAAAAATCATGGTCTAAGAATACAAACAACCGAAAAAATGGTGTATAAAATGATGTCACCGTCCTCTTGGATCTGGATAAGTTGAAGGTCTCATTACACTTGATTTATCAGCCACGGAACCCACATAGCGGGAGACAACCATAAGATGCTTTTATGTATAGAGCATGGGCCGCACCAGAGGAGCATTGCTGTTCTTTATGTCTAAAGGTGTGCTTGGCTACTGCAGGACAGAAAAAACCCTGTTTGGATGAATACACAGGGACAGAACTACTATTGGTGTGTTTCTTGAATTAAAGTGTCACTAGTAGTTGTAAGAGAATCAGGGATAGGTAATTAACTCAGGACCCATCGTGTAAACACTACTAACTTTATAACAGACATATATCTACAATGAGAAATTGGATAAACTCGAAATCGAGTGGGCCACTACTGCTTATGTACATGGATCTCCAGTTGTCTGTTAAGTAATGTTATTAAAAAGATGGTGGTCATGTAGTTTAAAGTTCTGTTATTATAAGCCTTTTTTAAAGTTTTTAAACGGAAGCAAAGCATCTGATATTTGTATATTCAAAAGAAGCAGCCAAATAATGAAGAAACGTATACAAAAAGATGGCCAGGTGTAGTGATTGTTAATCGTTGCTTTAATTTTAGAGAATAGCAGGTTGTTAACTTTTTGTTATAAAAAATATTAAATGAAGACTATTTTAATGAGATATTAACGATGCTTATGCATCATTATATTTCAATAGAAACTTCAACAATGCAGCGTGAATTTACTTTAATAGTTTAATATTGCCAACAGAAAAAAACAAAACAGAAACGAGAATACTTTATTCAATTTCAGGATCTCTTTAAGTTTTTAATATTTAGAATGCATTTCTTGCAAAGCAAGAAGAGAAATATTGTTTATACTTCATTATATAAAATGTATAACGCAGCGAACTGGCATGGCAGAATTACTAACACGCCGGAGAAATTATTTAGATGTATTTCATCCGTCTTTACGTTCCGAGTTCAAATATTACCGTGGTCAGCTTCGCTAATCATCCTTTCGGGGGCGATAAAAGTACCAATTGAGTACTGGGGTTGATGCAATCGATCTTCTTTCTTCCTCAAAATTTCAGGTTTTGTATCTTTAGTGAAAATGTTTATATAAAATGCGACACATATGGGATGCAGAGAAGTGAGGTACTGTGACACTCAAGCCTTACCTGCTCCAATAGCAGTTTTGGTGTAAGGGAATCGAAAGGGTTTTAACTGTGGTTTGAGACTGAATTGTGTCGCGATAAAAAACTTGTGCAAACATTCGCCATATTAAAATAAAATGTTCAGAAAGCCAGAAATTTGAAATGGAGGATTATTATCTATTGATATCTATCTCACGGTTATCACTTTTTCGTATTCAAGAATTTGAGCTGGAAAATGTTCAGAAAGCCAGAAATTTGAAATGGAGGATTATTATCTATTGATATCTATCTCACGGTTATCACTTTTTCGTATTCAAGAATTTGAGCTGGAAAATGTTCAGAAAGCCAGAAATTTGAAATGGAGGATTATTATCTATTGATATCTATCTCACGGTTATCACTTTTTCGTATTCAAGAATTTGAGCTGGAAAATGTTCAGAAAGCCAGAAATTTGAAATGGAGGATTATTATCTATTGATATCTATCTCACGGTTATCACTTTTTCGTATTCAAGAATTTGAGCTGGAAAATGTAACTTAAATAAACCAATGGCTACGATTAAGATAATTCAAATAGTTAAATTTTCTTGATTTATCCAAATCGTTGTCCTTGGTTTATTTCAATTATTTCTCTTAGCTAAATTTTGCTAAATATTATAAAAATCGCTGCTGGCTAGAAATATTCGTAAACAATTTTGTTTGTATAAAACCTTTCTGATAAATGCTCAAAGTAGCCCAGTGCTGATTATGTTTCACTGACGAGGGTTAGTAACACAGAAACTGCTAACAAATACCGTTTTTTTCCTTCGGCATGATAATTATGTTTGTAATCAATTTTTTCTTGAAATTATTTCTCTTTCTGTTGTGGGTCGCAAACGTGTGCATATCAAGTTTCGTTTTATAAGGAAAATTTTAAGAATCATTTCCGTAGATAAGTAAATACATCAACAACTACATGAATAATTTCTTGATAAATGATCGAACATGGAGTGAATGAAAAAAAAATTTGGCCATAGAAACAGCGAGAAAAATGAAACAGAGGAGAAAACAAAAACACTCCATTTCTGTTAACCAACAATTAAAATACTGGCTTCAAATTTTGGTACAGGGCCAACAGTTTCGGAGGAGATGGCGGGTCGATTACGTCAACTCTGTACTCAACTGGTACTTATTGTACAGACCCCGAACGGGTGAAAGGCGAGTCGTCCTCTGCGGAATTTGAAATTAAAACGTAAAGACGGACAAAACACCGCTAAGCATTTTGCCACCTTACTCCAATTGAAATAGTAATCTCAGTTCAGTAGACAGAGTCAGCGAAACATTATCAGCTGAAACAGCAAAACGTGCCGAGATACGATCAAGAATAAAATAAAAATAAATACCAAAAGTAAAACAACACAAATACAATGCCTTTAGATAGTTATAAATGTTCTGTTGGCCTGGAGGGCTAGAAGCACAAAATATCAACCAAAGATCTAAGCCCATAACTTCCTTCTTTCCCTGCACCACCAAGTCAACAAAGGATTCCAAACAACCTGTCTTTATTGACGAGTTCATTATGAAATTTTCATTGTAGACTCTCAGATGATTTTAAAGAAAAAATCCATTTTGTCAGTTATAGCGCAAGAGTGGCTGTGTGGTAAGTAGCTTGCTTACCAACCAAATGGTTCCGAGTTCATTCCTGCTGCGTGGAACCTTGGGCAAGTGTTTTCTACTATAGTCTTGTGAGTGGATTTGGTAGACGGAGACTGAAAGAAGCCCGTCGTATATATGTATATATGTATGTATATATATATATATATGTATGTGTGTGTGTGTGTTTATGTGTTTGTGTTGGTCCCCCCAACATCGCTTGACAACCGATGCTGGTGTGTTTACGTCCCCGCAACTTAGCGGTTCAGCAAAAGAGACCGATAGAATAAGTACTAGGCTTCCAAAGAATAAGTCCTGGGGTCGATTTGCGTGACTAAAGGTGGTGCTCCAGTATGGCCGCAGTCAAATGACTGAAACAAGTAAAAGAGAAAAGAGAAAGAGAAAGAGAGAGCGATAGAGAGAGAGAGAGAGAGAGAAAGAGAGAGAGATGGAGAAAGAGACAGAAAGAGAGAGAAATGAGAATCGATTTCTGTACATGAATCGTACTTCATCTATGGACCTCGAAAATGTAAATTTGATTTCGGTAAGATTTGAACTCAGGTTGCAGAGAAGCGGAACAAATAAAGCAAAACACTAACTAGCGCTGTAACGAACCTGTTTGTTCACTGCAATATTTGATAAGCGCGCAACTATATACGTTTATGACCTGGCATTGTTTTATAATGCAGGAAGATTTTAGATGTCTCAATAATAACATTGATACTGAATGATGAAACCAGATGTAAAAATTACGATTAGAAAAGGTCCGCCATATCATTAATAACTACATCTGGAAAATTACAAGTGAATACTTTGTTTTTACAAACGTAATATTGTGATTAATCGGAGTGTGAAACACAGGTATTTTTAGTAGATTGGATCGATTTTTGTACTGACTGACAGAACCATGCAGGAAGATCGCACATATATCTATCTTTATACATGTTATCTATGTATGGAACATCTTTTTTCTCACCCTTTAATGGTAGCTATTTTGTGTCTGCTCATCTGGATATCAGCCGACACACAGACTCTATTTGAAATAAATTTGCTTGCTCGGGTGCATTAGTTTACTTATATGCATGTACATGTGCATATATGTGTATGCGTACGCGTATGCATGTGTATGTGTGTGTGTATGAATGTGTGTGCACGTCTAATGTAGGTGTGTGTACGTGTCTGTATATATGTGTAAGCGCATGTGTATATACGTATTTGTGCATATGCATATACATTATGTGTGAATGAGTGAGTGCTTGTGTCGCTTTAGATGTGTAAGTGTATATGTGTGTATATATGTGTATGTGTACGCGTATGCATGTGTATGTGTGTGTGTATGAATGTGTGTGCACGTCTAATGTAGGTGTGTGTACGTCTCTGTATATATGTGTAAGCGCATGTGTATATACGTATTTGTGCATATGCATATACGTGATGTGTGAATGAGTGAGTGCTTGTGTCGCTTTAGTTGAGTAAGTGTATATGTGTGTATATATGTGTATGTGTGTATGTATAAATGTGTATGTAGGTGTGTGCGTAAGGTTGTATGTATATGTGTATTTGTACATATTGGTGCATATGTATGAACATATTTAAGCATCTATGTGTGTATTTGTCTTTATACCTGTACATATGTATATTCGCATAAGTGTGTATGGACGAATACATGTGTATGTGTTTACATATTTATATGCGTATATCTGTATGTATATATTACTCTTTACTCTTTTACTTGTTTCAGTCATTTGACTGCGGCCATGTTGGAGCACCGCCTTTAGTCGAGCAACTCGACCCCGGGACTTATTCTTTTTGTAAGCTCAGTACTTATTCTATCGGTCTCTTTTTGCCGAACCGCTAAGTGACGGGGACGTAAACACACCAGCATTGGTTGTCAAGCAATGCAAGGAGAACAAACACAGACACACAAACACACACACATACATATATATATATACATACTAGCAGTTTCGCCCGGCGTTGCTCGGGTTTGTAAGGGAAATAACTATAAAGCATTTTTAGAGTTATAGCCAAAAAATGGAAAAAAAAATGATGGTAAATTTTTTTTAGTTAAAAAGGTCGAGTTGCGCCCCCTAGACAGTCTGTGGTTTGTGTTTCTGATTCTCGACCCCATGTCGAATTTATCGATTTTTTTCAGAACTGGGGGAACTTTTCAAAATTTTAGCTGCGTTAGTTTTGAATTATGACATTGGGCTATGTGTGTGTCAAGTTTCATCAGAATCGGTTGAAAGCTGTGGTCAGGGTGAGGGTACAAGCAAACAGACACACAGAAACACACACAGACAAACTGCCGTTTATATATAGAGAGATATACGACAGGCTTCTTTCAGTTTCCGTCTACCAAATCCACTCACAAGGCATTGGTCGGCCCGGGGCTATAGCAGAAGACACTTGCCCAAGATGCCACGCAGTGGGACTGAACCCGGAACCATGTGATTGGTTAGCAAGCTACTTACCACACAGCCACTCCTGCGCATATTTGTATATGAATATGCATTATGTGTATGTATATATGTATCCAGTTATGAATGTCTTTAGGTGTGTATATGTGCATGTATGCTTGCAAGTATATATGTGCGCAGCACGTGTGTGCATATATCTATGCGTGTATGTGTACATGTATATATATATATATGTGTTTATATATATGTTTATAAATATAATGTTTATATATATGTTTATATATATATATATATATATATATATATATATATATATATATATATATATATATATATATATATATATATATATATATATATATATATATGTATGTATATAGGTATGTGTGTGTGTGTATTTATGCATGCATAATGAACTATTATTTCCAGTTGCTGTTGAAAATAGAGTAAAGTTGTGGAGATCCTAACCAAAGTCAATATCCAGCCATTTTTGGCGTAGTCTTCATAATTATATCTCAGGAGTTTTATTTATAGGTGTATCTTCGTCATCGTCATGTTGTCGTCAATGGTTGTAAAATTAAAAAAAATGAACTGCAACAAATCATGAATAGATTTTCGGGTTCTAGCACTGTAACGTAGCTCATTTTAAGTTTGTCGAAAAACATGGATGTTCACAATATTTGCTCCTGGAATTCCTTGTTAGATATTGGTGGATGTATGTGGTACGAAACTGTTGTTGATACGTACGTACACGTATATATATATATATATATATATATATAATATATACACATACAGATATATGCAAACACATATATATATATATATACATATATATCACGTAATCACATGACCGACCAGGCTATCAGATGTTGCTACACATCGCTGGTCACAATGCGCTTTGCATTGCTTTAGCCAGCAAGTGACGCCACCTCGCTGGCTAAGTGAGCAGGTTATCAGAAAAAAGATTGAGAGAAAGTTGTGGCAAAAGAGTACTGCTGGAGCCTCGTGGAGCTTTAGGTGTTTTCGCTCAATAAACACTTACAACGCCCGGTCTGGGAATCGAAACCGCGAGTCCGCTGCCCTAAGCACTGGGCCATTGCGCCTCCACATATACATGCATGCATATATATATATATATATATATATATATATATATATATATATATATATATATATATTATATATATATATATATATAATATATATATATATATATATATATTGTATATATAATAATATATATAATAACGAAGGGTAAAATTGATAATTAAGAAGTAATCAATAATTTCACCAAGTAGAATTTGGCATGAAAAAAAGGACCATTTCACGGTAAACTTAAGTAATACTTATGTAGCAATGTTGTTTTCTTCATTGCTATCTTCACTGTTTGAGAAAAGGATTAAGAATGATCTCGTTTGAGATTACAAACATCTTTGGCTAGTTTAACGTTGTTGTAAACACTAACCTGATTGGTTGACACGTGACGCGATTTGTCTCCACTTATTTTCGCGCCACTGGTTGACATGTGACGCGGTCTGTCTCTACATATTTCGCGCCATTGTTCCAAAACTGCCAATCACGGCCTTCCATTTCTGAGGCTCGTTTCGAGCCACCCAAACGATATATAAAGGAGTGTTTTCAGACACTTTTCGTCTTTGGTTCTAGTCCTTGTGAGGACTAAACCTCTGACCACACAGAGCATACTCAACCATGTTCCAGTTCGAAAGGCAAGCGACCACCAAGCAAAACTATCTACAAAGATTTAGCTTGTACATAAGATGGCAACAGATTCAACTCATACTGTTAGTGTGAAAATCTCACCACGGAAAAACAGTTGCAGAATATCTATATCAAGAGAAAAATAACCAAGCAGAACATATAATGAAGACGCTGCAAAAACCAAGCGACAGACACGACGTCATCGCCAACATCGTCTCTATCTACGAAGATTTAACTTGTACACAAGATAACTACTGATTCAACTCAAGCGGTTAGGTGAAAATCTCACCATGGGAAAACGGCTACAGTAAATATATCTGAAAGAATATCCATATCAAGAGAAAGATAAACACAAGTGATTCAACTAATCTCAGGCGCGAGACACAACATCTTGATATTAAACTCTTACACTTCGTGTACCTCATAAACAGTAAATCAATACCTGTCTTTAGTTTTAGTTCTTGTAAGAACTGGCTTCAGAGACAGCGCTGCTCAACCAAATGATATACGATTGTTCCTGCTACAACTAGCTACGACGCTAATGTACACTCAACACAGAAAGCCTACTATCTTCGCCGCCTCCACCATCAGGTACTTTTCTATGTCGATCACATTCCCCTGATTGCTCTGTCACACACACGAACACGCAGACACAAACACGTGTTGCATGCGCACGTACATGCTAACGTTTACAAACTCCCAACATCAACACGATTGTAAAATAAATAATGTTTATATCTCAAACAGAAGACTTGTAGTCAATCGACTTATGTTCTATTGTTACTGCATGTATTTATGGCATGTAATAACTCATTAAGAATGGGACCGCGTGCGATTGTATTCCCTACACAATGCGACCGCATGTGATCCTATTTCCTACACTTAATAATTAGGGTTCAGCAAAGATTTGCTAACTTCGGTATGTGGTAAAGCAAATCTTTGCTGAACCTAATTATTAAGTATATATATATATATTATATATATAATATATATATATATAATATACACACACATATAATATATATATTATATATATATATATATATATATATATAATATATATTAATATGTATGTTGATACATACTTGCAACTACTGCTGCGTATAATTTATAACCGGTTTACAAAAGTGGAACTGCACTGGGTGTAATATTTGTCTCAGAGAAATATCTCAAATTCTCTAATGAGTTTAAAAAATTTACTCAGAACGACATTGGATCCTCAGACACAGAGTTTCAATTTTACTTGCTCTCCTCAGTGACGAATGACGTGGACGTTTATGAGCTTGTTTTCTCTGATGTGGAAATCGGTGAAAGCTTGCACAAAATATTTGCTGATGTGTGGGAAAGGTAGACTGGATAGAATTAAATGAATAAACGAACCTAAGCGACACCAGATTAAAGTACCGGGACGTAGAACATTTATAGTTGCTATACAAATATGGAGCAGCAATAACTAAGTTATATCTGGTTCTCCACTAGCGTTTTGAGAGACGGCCTGAGATATTTCTTTGAATATTACAACAAGGTTGTTCCACTTTTGTGCATCCATAAATTGTATACACACTGGCATTTTAATTCAATGTTCTTTCAAGTGTTTATCTATCTATCTATCTATCTATCTATCTATCTATCTATCTATCTATCTATCTATCTATCTATCTATCTTTCTATCTATCTATCTATCTATCTATCTATCTATCTATCTATCTATCTATCTTTCTATCTATCTATCTATCTATCTATCTTTCTATCTATCTATCTATCTATCTATCTATCTATCTATCTATCTATCTTCTATCTATCTATCTATCTATCTATCTATCTACCGTTGTCTTTTCCGTAGGCTTTTCCTTCCACGGGTAAACCTCACCTGTCCTCCCCTTTACACTTCATATTGACATTTCTGTGATCACGATCCCTATTGATCAACTTTTTTTCCCTCTCCCCTTTTCTTTTTTTCCCTCTCCCCCTTTTAAAAAAATCCTCCCCTTTTTTGTCCTCTTTCTTTCCTTTTACGGTCCCTTTTGATCGAAAACCAACCCCCTTTTTTTACCCCCAAAAGAAAAGCTCTACCTTGTAATTTGTTCTGTCTGTGTGCAGCCCTGTGTGGCTAATAAAGAAACATATCTATCTATCTATCTATCTATCTATCTATCTATCTATCTATCTATCTATCTATCTATCTATCTATCTATCTAGCTAGCTAGCTATCTATTTTTCTATTTATCTATCTATCTATCTATCTATCTATCTATCTATCTATCTATCTATCTATCTATCTATCTATCTATCTATCTATCTATCAGTTCAATTAAAGTACGAACCTTGTAGTTTGTTTTATAAAGCTTGTCCACTGGTATTGGTTTGCAACTGTAATTTTGCAACGGAAGCCCATCGTATTAATGAAGATACATAAAAAAATCCATGAATGTCCATAGAGAATATATATATGCATATATACATATATATGTGTTGTGTGTGTGTGTGTGTTCTTGTGTGTGTGTGTCTGTGTGTATATATACACGCACACATACATACACACGCGCACGCAGGTCTACATATTATGTAAACAGGAGGGGTTGGATTGAGTAAACACGCTTTATTGCATAATACTGCAAATCCTATTAACGTTGCTAGCAGACAACTGCCAAAATATTGTTACATAATACATTCATTAAATTTATTCCATTATATTCGTATTATTTCAACAACACTGGCGAATAAAAACTCCTCAGGTACGAATACATATTATTCGTTAAATTAAACCGTATTTCACAGCAAATTCAATAAATAAAAACTAACAGCACTAAAATAAGCAAAACAAATCATAAAAGTAAACTAATCAAAAACAGAAAAGTTAACCAATAGATAACTAAGACAGATAAAATATGCTATTAACAAAAAAAACCCCACTGTGTAAGTATAGTACTGACGCAGAGAAGCCAATTGTCGCCGTGGTTCAGCAGGTCATCATAATATACCAGGCTAGTTTGTTGTTAATTTAAAGGAAAAATAGATTGAAGTCTTATCTGCTGCTTTATTGCTCTGCACCCGGTGTACTTGCAAGAATCGTACGTATTGAAAAAAATAGACGCACACTCATTCACACCGATGTACAAACACACACACACAGAGTCACACGCACACATCTCTCTATATATAAACGGCAGTTTGTCTGTCTGTGTGTCTGTGTCTCTTTCAGGTTGTACCCTCACCCTGACCACGGCTTTCAACCGATTCTGATGAAACTTGACACACACAATGTCATAATTCAAAACTAATGCAGGGAAAATTTTGAAAAGTTCCCCCAGTTCTGAAAAAATCGATAAATTCGACATGGGGTCGGGAATCTAAGCTTTTTATATGAAACTCATTTTCTGGGCTGTACGTGAGCTGTTCACGCGTTGGGAGGCGCAATGATGTTTTCATGTTTTCGCCCAAAGGGACAGCTAGGAACATCGTATACACAGAAGTATTCGAGTGAAGAGAAGACATTGCAACCTACACATGCGCCTTCGTCCCCTAGAGGGAAAGGACTAGATTGGGATTAGTCGTTGCCTACTAGGGGCTCTTACATACCCGGGCAACGCCGGGCTATGCTGCTAGTATATTTATAAATGCCACTTTGTGCCCTTTCGTTTTTAATTGCGGATAGCCAACTGAATAATAATAATAATAATAATATAATAATATATATATATATATAATATATATATATATATATATATATATATATATATATATATATATATATGTATATATGCATATATACATATATGTAGTATGGATATATTATATATATAATATGTATATATATCATATATATATTATATATATATATATATATATAAAATATATATGCATATATATATTTATATAATATATATGCATATATATATATATATATATATAATTAATATATATTATATAAATATATAATATATAGATGCATATATATATATTTATATATATGTATATATATATACACACACATATATAAACATATGTTATGTATATATGTATGTATGTAGTATATATGTATATATATATGCATATATATATTTATATATTATATATATATATATATATATATATATATATATATACATATACACATATATACACATATGTATGTATGTATTTATATATATATATATATATATATAACAAAAACAAAATGCGACTAAACGAGGTAAAATTTGAGCTGAAGCATTTTGGAAGAAAGTCTATACTAAAACAGCCATACTCTCTTCCTTCAGGGGAACTACTCAGAGCATCTAATTGTATCAGAAACCTTGGAGTAATTGTTGATAACAATCTCAGCTACAATAAAGTCGGTATAGATCGTAGGATGAACTCCTGGATCCGCAGAACCTTCCGGTCCAGCAAACAAGGTGTTATCATTTCTTTCCTCTCCTCTTATGTACGGCCATAACCTTGAATACTGCTGCTCCCTGTGAGCGATGCACCATTTGCACGGCGTGGAAAATACACCATCAGCATTGTCCAAACTACCTTATCATAAATTTCAAAATTCATCTAAGGCTAGGACTACCGGTCATACGTCCCCTACTCAGTTCAGGATCACAACACATACACTGCAACACAGTTTCTTTTCCTCAACATTGTCCCGAAACAGACGAGAGAGGAACATGATCTCATCACTTTTAAACGGAATCTGGACAAATTTCTTCAAGGGATACCAGATAAGCCAACTATACCTGGATACAATTCACTCAACAAAAACTCACTTCTCGAGTGGACCATGACACCTCAAAACTTGACTTAAAAAGGATTTAGCTAATCCTATCATGTGGTGCTATTACGTTAGACATGTCCTAGACCAGTCTTTGGCCGAAACATATATATATATATATATATATATATATAAGGAAAAAAAGTCAAGATAGAAAATGCTAAAATAATTTTATAAAAACATTTCAGTACCGGTTTCAGTCATTGAGACTTTTTCAACTGTAACAATTGACTAATTAAATTTAGAAAAATTAAAAGAAGAGTTTTTTTTAAAGAATATTTGTATAGTGTTCAAATACAAGTGGCATTTTCCTTGTTTCTGCCTTTCTCTGTCCCTCTTGTTAACTCTTGTGGCTTCGAGGTCGTTGTGAATTCTTGGTAGGGAAGAAGAAGAAGAAGAAGAAAAAGAAGAAGGAGGAGGAGGAGGAGGAGAAGGGGAATAATAATAATAATTTGGGAGTACCATGATAGTAGTATTTTGAATGGTCAGTGGATGGTAGCAGTCCCTGTTCAATTCATGAAAATATTTATTTTGAATGTATATATTATAATTATATATATATATTATATATATATTATATATATATATATATATATATATATATATATATATATATGAATATACATTCACACCACAAATATATACT
The DNA here is from genome assembly GCF_006345805.1 of Octopus sinensis. Lineage (NCBI taxonomy): Eukaryota > Metazoa > Mollusca > Cephalopoda > Octopoda > Octopodidae > Octopus > Octopus sinensis. The sequence continues at coordinate 9,256,836 of NC_043012.1, forward strand.
GACATATACATACATATACATATAGGCGCAGGAGTGGCTGTGTGGTAAGTAGCTTGCTTACCAACCACATGGTTCCGGGTTCAGGCCCACTGCGTGGCACCTTGGGCAAGTGTCTTCTACTATACCCTGTGGCGACCAAAGCCTGTGAGTGGATTTGGTAGACGGAAACTGAAAGAAGCCCGTCGTATATATGTATATATTATATATTATATATATAATTATATAATATATATGCGTGTGTGTGTTTGTGTGTCTGGTTTGTCCCTCTAGCATTGCTTGACAACCGATGCTGGTGTATTTATGTCCCCGTTACTTAGCGGTTCGGCAAAAGAGACCGATAGAATAAGTACTGGGCTTAAAAGAATAAGTCCCGGGGTCGAGTTGCTCGATTAAGGCGTGCTCCAGCATGGCCGCAGTGAATGCTGAAACAAATAAAAGAGTAAAAGAGTAAAATACAACGAAAGATATATACCTAAAGACATACTATGCATATATGCAAATTTCTGGGTACATACACACACACACGCATTTGCACCATACACAACTCTACTCACATATTTACTCACACATATTTACGTACATACATCGACATATTATTTATAAGATAGTTAGTCTCTCAAATTACCAATATACAATAAAAAGGAAAGATAAAAAAATTGGAAAATAAAAGATTACCGTAAAGTTAAATGATTAAAAATTTCACGAGCTTACGTATATCTTGAGAAATAAACATTAGCGTACCCAACCTTACAAAAACTCAAAGGAAGATAGATACCATTATATGAAGATGATTGTATGTATATATATCAACAGGTGCAGGAGTGGCTGTGTGGTAAGTAGCTTGCTAACTAACCACATGGTTCCAGGTTCAGTCCCACTGCGTGGCATCTTGGGCAAGTGTCTTCTGAAATAGCCCCGGGCCAACCAATGCCTTGTGAGTGGATTTGGTAGACGGAAACTGAAAGAAGCCCGTCGTATATGTATATATATGTATGTGTGTGTGTTTGTGTGTCTGTGTTTGTCCTCCTAGTATTGCTTGGCAACCGATGGTAGTGTGTTTACGTCCCCGTAACTTAGCGGTTCCGCAAAAGAGACCGATAGAACAAGTACTAGGCTTACAAAGAATAAGTCCCGGGATCGATTTGCTCGACTAAAGGCGGTGCTCCAGCATGGCCGCAGTCAAATGACTGAAACAAGTAAAAGAGTAAAAGAGTAAATAAATAAAGTGCTCTATACCAAATGTATGTGGCGTATTGTTGATGGACCATAAGAGAACTCGACACCAGCATATGAAGAGATATTAAGATCGTTTGAAGATCGAAGAGAAATAAGAATCGAAAGAAATACGGCGAAAAATTAGCAGTAAAACACATGGAATAGATAGAGAAAGCTGATTTATTATTGCTGAAAAAAAGGGGGACCCTGCACGTATCTCTCGAAAAGTTGCATGGTGTAGCTCGTAAGATGGAAAACAATATCTCTGCTGCAGAGAGGAAGAATGAAAGAGTTTGCAGAAATCGTCTGTCATCTTATTCTTTTTCTAAACATGGATTGACAAATCTCTTGAAATTACAGGCGAGGCACAAAAACGTTTTAAAATTTCTAACTTGTGATCAAACCTGCCGATCAATGCCAGGTTTAACAATGCGTAATTGATATGTCATTCACTAATATAAAATGTTCTGAGAATGAAGCTATAGATATTATGCAGTTATAGGACTGTGAGAGCTGCATTAAAGCCTCCGTGCGTGTCAGAAACAAGTCTTAAAAGCTGTTGTAGAGCTTCTGTCAGAGAGGAATTACATCGTTAAAGGGGAAGACGGATGGAAAGCCATGGACTGTGGGTCGACAGTCACCGTGTTTGTAATGTATGTGTATGTATGTATTTAAGTACATATCTATGTACATACATAAATAGATATTTGCATATTATATATATATATATATATATATATATATATATATATCTAATGAAGGATAAAATCTTTTCGAAAAAACATTCTTTTCCCCCCCAAAATTTTATTAATGGCCAGCATATAAAAAAATACCTTTAAAGGTTAAATCTATAAACAATTCATAATTAAGGGCAAACGAAAAAAATTCTAATGCCAGATATGCCGAAAAATTGGACATATTGTCCATTAACCATATCATTTTTTCACATGTATTTGGGGTACTTAATTGTGCTCATGACTTAGTGTTCGCTTCTTCCATGGGTATGAGTAAGTATCTCATTTATTTCTTTTTGCCACATGTATCACTGACGAAGGAGGGCTGTTATAAGCTAACCCTGAAATCGGTCCGATATGGTAATAATGGAATGTTTTAGAAATTTCTGTCGACCTTTTTTCGAGTAGCGTACATATTGTGAAAAAATTATATGGTTAAAGGACAATATGTCCAATTTTTCGGCATATCTGGCATTAGAATTTTTTTCGTTTGCCCTTAATTATGAATTGTTTATATATATATATATATCTTTACTACCCACTAGGGGCTAAACACAGAGGGGACAAACAAGGACAGACAAACGGATTAGGTCGATTACATCGACCCCATCCGAAAGGATGAAAGGCAAAGTCGACCTCGGCGGAATTCGAACTCAGAACGTAGCGGCAGACGAAATACCGCTAAGCATTTCGCCCGACGTGCTAACGTTTCTGCCAGCTCGCCGCCTTCATATTTGCATATATATATATGTGCGTATATGTGTATGTGTGCCTGAGTGCACAGGTAAGTAAGTATTAGAATTACTCTGTCCAAGTGATTTACACATGACCGTGTTTTCTAACGTCGCTCTAAGACATAATTGTACAACACATATTTTTGTGACGCTGAGTAGGAGAGTTAGTTTCTTCTCTGACGCCAAATGTGTCACTGGGTGTGAAAACTAATCTCTTATTTGACTCCAATTACATTGTAGGTCAGAAGAACTGGTGTCTTCGTCGACGCTAATTCAAGAATAAAGAACAAATGTCACCGACTGACCTATCACGTCTGTTATTTCTTTAGACCAGTGACTCTCAGGCTCTTTTTTGTCATTTCCTTTCCTTCACTTAATCTATTTCAATGCTTTCTTCAGCAGAATTCAATGCGCTACTTGACCGTATTCATATATATATGCTAACAAAACTTCGGGCGTTACCTTATGCTGCAAATGCTATCACCATCTTTATTGCTAATGTCTTTTAAATTATATAGTGTCTATAATTTACACTTATAGCTTTATTTTCAATTTTATAGGCACAGGTATAGCTGTTTGGTTCAGAAACTCGCCTTGCAGCCACGTGATTGCGAGATCGGATTCACTGAGGGGGTACCTTGGGCAAGTGTCTTCTTCTATAGCCTTGGGCTGAGCAATGCTTTGTGAGGAAATTTGGTAGATAGAATCTGGTAGAAAGAAGACCATGTATATAAATATCTTTTATCTTTTACTGGTTTTAGTCATTTGACTGCGGCCCTGCAGGGGCACTACCTTGAAATTTTTAGTCGAATGTATCGAACGCAGTATTTGTGTTTTTAAAGCCTGATACTTACACTATCTTACTCTTTTGCTGAACCGCTAAGTTACGGGGACGTAAACAAACTAGCTTCGGTTCTCAAACGGTGGTGACGCAAAAACAAAGACACACACACACACACACACACACACCACACACACACACACACACACACGTACATATATACGACGAGCTTCTTTCAGTTTCCGTCTACCAAATCCACTCACAAAGTTTTGGTCGGCTTTGTGGTTGGAAACCAATTTTTTACCACACAGCTACATGCATATATATATATGCATGTATATATATATATATATTATATTATATATATATATATATATATATATATATCTAATATATATATATTATATTTATATATATATATATATATTATATATATACCTATATATTATATATACATATATATATATATATATATATAATATATAGATATTAATATATATATATATATATATAAATTTATATATATATATATATATATATATATATATATATATATATATATATATATATATACATGCATACATACATATATATATGAAGACCGTTCGTTTAGCTCCTACACGCAATTTTTTCTCTCCTTGTTTCTCTCCTTGTTTCTTTTCTGTGTATCTTTCTGTCGAAGAGCGTAGGCTCGAAAGTAAAAGACTTGTTCTATTTCTATTCCTGAGCGTTATACTAATACGTTTGTTTGTACTCCACCTGCCTTCGTCTTTTGTTTATTTTCGTAAACCTTCCCGTTATATATATATATGTATGTATATATGTGTATATATATATATATAATATATATATATATATACATACGGTATATATATATATATATATAATATATATACATACGCACACATGTTTATCTATATCTATATCTATCTATCTATCTATTAATCTCTCTTTCTCTCTCTCTCTCTCTCTCTCTCTCTCTATATATATATATATATATATGTATACATATATATGTATGCATATATCTATGTTTGAATGTGTGTACGTGTGAGAAATTACGCTTGACAACCGATGTTAGCTTGTTTACTTCTCCGTATTCTAGCCGTTTGTTAAAAGAAACCGATAGAGTTGGTACCAGACTTAAGAATTAAAAACTTCTGAGGTTGATTTGTTCGACCAAGCCGTTGACGGTGGTGCCAAGGTATGGCCGCAGTCCAGTGATTAAACAAGTAAAAGATAAATGCCAACTGTAATATATCAGATAGTGTTTATATACTTATTGACATTTTGCAGTTGCATCTTATTATTGTAGATGTTGATATTATTGTCATTGTTGCTGTGATAATATTTCGGTTAACTTTTCTTTAAAGTTAATAGGGGGAAGCACTCCGTCGGTTACGACGACGAGGGTTCCGGTTGATCCGATCAACGGAACAGCCTGCTCGTGAAATTAACGTGTAAGTGGCTGAGCACTCCACAGACACGTGTACCCTTAACGTAATTCTCGGGGATATTCAGCGTGACACAGAGAGTGTCAAAGCCGGCCCTTTGAAATAGAGGTACAACAGAAACAGGAAGTAAGAGTGAGAGAAAGTTGTGGTGAAAGAGTACAGCAGGGAACACCACCATCCCTGCCGGAGCCTCGTGGAGCTTTAGGTATTTTCGCTCAATAAACACTCACAACGCCCGGTCTGGGAATCGAAACTGCGATCTTACGACCGCGAGTCCGCTGCCCTAACCACTGGGCCATTGCGCCTCCACTGATAAGCACTACTTTAGAATGAAAAACTAAAGGAAGAATTTGTGTTAGTTGAAGCTGGAAGCCCTAAAGCTGCTGGTTGATAATAAAGAACAGAAATAAAGGAAGACTGAAAGGGACGAAGAGGGGTGTGAGTGGTAAAGTGAAGTCGAAAGGGGTGCAGGAAGAGGAGAGAGTAAAAGGAGGTTGACGAATTTAACATGTGGAAAATATCAGACTGACAGGGAAATCGAAGATCGAACGGAAAAGCTGAACGTTCACAAAATGGAGGGGTACAATAATCATAGGTGATTAGCGGGAAGTGATAGAGAGAAAAAAATATAGAGGGAGAGAGAGAGAGAGAGAAAGAGAGAGAGAGAGAGAGAGAGAGAGAGAGAGAGAGAGAGAGAGAGAGAGAAAGAGAGAGAGAGAGAGAGGGTGAAAGAGAGAAAGAGAGGGAGAGAGAAAGAGAAAGAGAGAGAGAAAGAGAGAGAGAGAAAGAGAGGGAGATAGAGAGAAAGAGAGAGAGGGTGAAAGAGAGAAAGAGAGAGAGAGAAAGAGAGAGAGAGAAAGAGAGAGACGGTGAAATAGAGAAAGAGAGAGAGAGAGAAAGAGAGGGCGAGAGAGAGAAATAATGAGAGGGTGAAAGAGAGAAAGAGAGAGAGAGAGAGAGAGAAATTGACAGACAGGAAGATACACACATCTATTGCAGGTAAAAATCGATAAGGACATTAAAAGATAATGTTAGTCTTGATACTGATGATGACGATTACAATTATGATGATGATGATAACTTTAAGTTTTGTAATAATTTCAGTGAACATTTTTTATATCGAAAAATGGTCGATATCAGGCGTTTACACAAGAAATATGACACTAATTAGAAAACGACTGTCATAAAGTATATATGCACACATACACCCCACCACACACAACAATACACGCCAACACTCGCACACACAAGCACACGCACACATACACACACGCATATAGGTATATGATACTGCGAATGGACGCGGTGAATAGTTTAGAGTAGTTTTATGGCAATAATTTTATCCCAATCCACCTGATGAATGAAATCACACCGAATGCTTATGCTTTATTTTCCAGTTTTCGAATTTTCGGCACAAATCAAAATAATAAAATATAAATCAATTTAAAAAAAATTTTTTCTTCGCACATAAATTTGGTTCCATTTACTCTCTCTCCTTTACTATTTTACTTGTTTCAGTCATTTGACTGCGGCCATGCTGGAGCACCGCCTTTAGTCGAGCAAATCGACAACAGGACTTATTCGTTGTAAGCCTAGTACTTATTCTATCGGTCTCTTTTGAGGAACCGCTGAGTGATGGAGACATAAACACACCAGCATCGGTTGTCAAGCAATGCTAGGTGGACAAACGCAGACACGCACACACACACACACACACACACGCACACACACACACACACATATATATGTACATATATACGACGGGCTTCTTTCAGTTTCCGTCTGCCAAATCCACTCACAAGGCTTTGGTCGACCCGAGGATATAGCAGACACTTACCCAAGGTGCCACGCAGTGGGATTGAACCCGGAACCATGTGGTTGGTAAGAACAACATAACTCTTCAGGGCTAGAAAATACTACAGCCTTCAACAGCTGCTAATACTATGCAAGGTTCAAGTGAGGGCCCCATAAGAAACACCTGTAACTTAAACGCGCCCATTGAAAGCAAAGGAGGCACTGGGTCCTCATAACATCACATGGCACTAATCGCTAAGAGCGTGTCGTGCCGCCGGGTACCGAACATCTAGAGATACACAAACAAAAGAACACGGGTATGTTTGCAGATCTCTACGGTACAACACCATACGACTAAGCAACGTGGTGGGGGACGGAGTTGAGGGGAGGGTCATAGAGTTACTAAGAACAATGACACACATACACATGTACACACACAGACACACACATACACACACACGCACACGCAGACACACACCCACACGCACACACACACCAACACAGGTACGTGCACATACAAGGATACACATCACAGAAGAGAATAAGGGCAGACACGAAGACGAAAAGTGGCTCCGAGGAGGTCACAGATGTGTGACAAAAGATTGGAGCAACTGTACACACATGTGCCATCTTTTAAGGATGGAAAAATGTGAGCCTAATGACCTAACGAACATTTTCCTTTTTATTTCCTTTTTTCCTTTTTTATTTCTATCAATCTTCGACCTCCTATTAATATTCCACTAGTAAAGTTCAAATCATTCTCATGATGTTTCTTACTTATGACTCAAAAATAACAAACTGAAACAGCTGTAAATGTTATATTAACCATAATTAAACTATGATCATTCAATACTATTGATCAACTTCTAATTGTTACATTCTGTTCCATTTCTTCTCTTATCTTATCCGAATATATTAAACCACGGTTTACCCTTCAAATTACAAACTACTGTTAACCTTATAGCAAGGCCTATACATAGTGAGGTAATTCACCATTTGTGCCGACCGATATATTTATCCCTTAGACTGTTGCATAACCTCTAACTCATAATTTTTTATATATATATATATATATATATATATATATATTATATATATATACATACATTCTTAATATATATATATATATAAATACGCATATTATTATTATATATATATGTGTATGTGTGTGTTTACGAATATATGTGTATATCTTTTCAAATTTTTCCATCCATCCATCCATCCCTCTACCCAACCATTAGTCAATCATTCTATCTATCTATCTGCCTGCTTGTCTGTCTGCCTGTTTGATTGTCTGTATGTCTATTAATATACAGGTATTTGTCTCTAGATATGTCTGTCCAACTAAACTTAATCATTAACCCATCTCTTTAACACTCCCATTTTCTGTTTAGACACATAAATACAGACACACCGTTACACACACACGCATACACAGACACACAGACACACACACACATCACACACACACGCAGCAGGCTACACATCACCGTCTGTTTCAACGATAAAGAGATAGAGAGAAGTCAAGTGAATCTAGACGTAGAAGTGAATATTTTAATTTTGCAACTGTTCCCTCAATGTCGTCTGTCTGCGCAGCTTCATTGTTAAGTTTTGTATAATTAAAGAAATTTGTGAGAAGAGGAAACGGAAAGAAAATTGGTAACATTGATTTTAGATTTGGGAAATAATAATTAAGAATATTTAATGAAAATATACTAAGCAACTATTGCTAAGTAGACACTATCACAGAGTTGCACGCTTACACAGACACACGTATACATAAATGTACATACAGCCATGCATGCAAGCCAGCACGCATATGTGTATGTGTGTCTCTGTCTATATATACATATATACATATGTGTATGCATGTATATATATATGTATTATATATATATTATATTATATATATATATAATATATATATACATATATATGTATGTATATATTAAGTCTTTCCTTGTTTGTTTTGCAAAATAGTGGTTTTGTCTCAATTAATATTTTATATATAATATATATATATACATACATATATATGTATATATATATATATATATTACTACATCATATATATATATATCTATTAATATATATATATATTATATATATATATATATATATATATATATATATACACACATATATATGTATGTATATATATATATATAGATATATATATATATATATATATATATATATATATATATATCAGACGAAATTGCTAGGATGATCCGGTTCTTGACTGAATATTGAAGGCTTCGAATGTCCCGTCCGTGTTTTTTGTATCGTCTTCTAAATGTTTTACGTTCTTGTCCCAGTTTGTATTTTTCTACATATAATATATATATATATACATATATATATACATGCACACAAACACACACTACACACACATGCGCACACGACCGTATTAGAGATCTTAAATTATGATGTATACACACACAAATACACACACACACACATTCTTTATTCTTTCATTCTCTAACTTGAGTCATTTCACTGCCTTGAAGTGTTTTTAGTCGAACATTTCGACCCTAGAACTTATTCTATCTGTCACTTCTATCGACCCCAGTGTTTCACAGGTACTAAATTTATCGACTCCAAAAAGAATGGAAAGCAAAGTCAACCTCAGTGGAATATGAACTCAGAACGTAGCGATTGACGAAATGGCGCTAAGCATTTTGCCCGGCGTGCAAACGATTTTGCCAAGAACACTAAATTATAGTTAAGGAAGCATACCCGTGTACCACCAGTGTCTACGTACAAAGATGTAGTGAACCCCAGTCCATTTGTATTATTACGTATACATATACATACATACATACATATACATTTACATACATAGGCGCAGGAGTGGCTGTGTGGTAAGTAGCTTGCTTACCGACCACAAGGTTCAGGGTTGATTCCCGTTGCGTGGCACCTTGGGTAAGTGTCTTTTACTATAGCCTCGGGCCGACCAAAGTCTTGTGAGTGGATTTGGTAGACGGAAACTGAAAGAACCCCTCGTATATATGTATATGCATATATATATATATATGTGTGTGTGTTTGTGTGTCTGTGTTTGTCCTCCAATATCGCTTGACAACCGACGATGGTGTGTTTACGTCACTTAGCAGTTCGGCAAAAGATACCAATAGAATAAGTCGCAGTCAAATGACTGAAACACGTAAATGAATGAGTATACATATACATATATATGCATGTATGTTGTGTGTGTGTGTGCGTGTATATGCGTGTGTATGTATGTATATATACACAAGAAATCTCGAAATAAAACTTAATGTGAATACATGCATACAATACACACATGCACATATATAGATACATGTGTACACGCATATATAAATACATATAGGGTGCGGCTGAAAGGTTGCCCCCAAAAAGAAACACTTGAAGATATATGAAAAAACTTTGTATTTCTATAAAGTTCATTAAATGTCAATTTTTGTCTGTTTCAAGTAGTGCGCACCATGGCCTAGAGTGGAGAGCATGGTTTTTTTCCTTGTATCTTCATGTTTTGTTTTTTATTAACCTTTGAAATCGAGACAACTTTTCTGCCGCATCCTGTATATACATACATAGTTATTTTCATATACACATATTTCCATACATGTCACCATGCCAACGAAGACAAACACAATGCATTTATACAGACGGACAAAATTATTGCAGTGAGTTCCATAGATTTACAAAATTCAATTAAAAATAATTACAAGCAGAGAGGATATAAAAAACATTAAAAAATAAATGACAGAATTAATAAATATAGAATTAATTTGACTAGACATAAGGTCGGTGCTGGAGTGAAATATGTTGACTAAATCAATTTAATCGATCGGAGAAAATTGGCGAAAATTAGTGAAAACTATGTGACCGTGAGGAATGCTAACATTCATTGTGGCAACACTTTGAAGTTAACAGCGGTGTGGTGGGAAAAATACTTAGAAGAAATCAGGTAAAATGCAGTTTTCATCTCCTATAGCTCTCAACTAATTCTTCTTCTTCTTCTTCTTCTTCTTCTTCTTCTTCTTCTTCTTCTTCTTCTTCTTCTTCTTCTTCTTCGTCGTCGTTTTCGTCTTCTTCTTCTTCTTCTTCTTCTTCTTCTTCGTCATCGTCGTCTTCGTCTTCGTCTTCTTCTTTTTCTTCTTCTTCTTTTTTTTCTTCTTCTTCTTCTTTTTTTTCTTCTTCTTCTTCTTCTTCTTTTTCTTCTTCTTCTTCTTCTTCTTCTTCTTGCTTCTCAGTTCGTCATCTTTCTTTTTTGTTTGTCTCTCTTTATCTCTCTCTCTTTATTTCTTCATCCTTCGTCTCCTCCGCCACCTTCTCCTGTTGATACAACAACAACAACATCAACAGCAACAACTACCACCACCACCACCACCACCGCTGCTGCTACTACTACTACTACTACTACTACTACTACTACAACTACTACCACCACCACCACCACCACCACCACCACCACCACCACCACTATAGTGACGCTTCTTCAGTTGTCATTCTCCACATTCTTGTTAAATTTAGGGTCATAAAAAGACCCTTAGAAAGTTAGGACCAGCAGGAACCATCGCATCTACCAATATTAGTAACCTTTCGTACCAAAATTTTCCAGTCCCCAGAAATTGGAACCTGTGCCAAATCTGAATAAGTTTCTAATGCAAGGTGCAGGTGTGGCTGAGGTAAGAAGTTTGTTTCCCAACCACATGGTTCCAGGTTCAGTCCCACTGCATGGCACCTCGGCCAAGTGTCTTCTGCGATAGTTTCGGGCCGACCAAAGCCTTGTGAGTGGGTTTGGTAGATGTGTATGCGCGCCTTTGTGCCGGCGTCTTGCCCCCCCCCCCATATCACCCTTTGACAGCCTGGTGTTGGTGTGTTTATGTTCCCGTCAATTAGTGGTTCGGCAAAAGATACCGATAGAATAAGTACTGGGCTCGATTCATTCGATTGAAGATTCTTCAAGGTGGTGCCCCAGCATGGCCACAGTCTAATGACAAACAAGTAAAAGAACAGATAAAATGCGTAAAAGTATAAAATCGCTAGAAAACGAGTAGTATAAAAACACCCCTCCGCAGGGGCCGAGAGAGGAAGGAAGGTCATAGTTGGAACGTATTTGACAATAAGTCTGTTCATGAGAATCAACAACGATAACAACACAATAGCTACAACAACAACAACAACAACATCAGCAGCAACAACAACAACAGCAACAACAGAATGTAGATCATTATCAACAGCAGCATAACACAACAACAACAGCAACAGTGGAGGCGCAATGGTCCAGTGGTTAGGGTAGCGGACTCGCGGTCGGAAGAACGCGGTTTCGATCCCCATTGTGAGTGTTTATTGAGCAAAAACACCTAAGCTCCACGAGGCTCCGGCGGGGGTGGGGTGTTGAACCCCGCTGTACTCTTTCACCACAACTTTCTCTCACTCTTTCTTCCTACTTCTGCCACAAAGCAGAGGAACCATGGTGTAATAAACTTTCAGACCCTAGGCTAGATTGCGAATCCTCTTTCCTCCAGGATGGTTCAGCTCTCCACCCGTTAAAAGCCACCGTTTACGGAATGAGGATAACAGCGTAGCTTTCGCGCCCGTGCAACCGTCAGTCTATCGCGTGTGGTGGGTGGATCTTCAAGTTGCCGCACGCATTCTTAGTAGCTTAGAGTAGACTCGAATTAGAGATTATTCTTTGTGGCTAATGGCGTGAAGCCTGATTGCAGAAGAAGAGAAGAAAGAAGAAGAAAGAAGAAGAAGAAGAAGAAGAGAGAAGAAGAAGAGAACAGAACAAAGAAAGAAGAAAGAAAGAAAAGAAGAAAAAGAAGAAGAAGAAGTAAGAAAGAAGAAGAAGAAAGAAGAAGAATAGAAGAAGAAGAAGAAGACAAGAGAAGAAGGAAGGAGAAGGCAACAACAAGCAGCAAACATGCGTAGCATCAAACGACATGTACAAAGCAACAATATCTAAAACATCAACAATGCCAAGCTTCACATTTTATTGCAAGTATGTACCACTTCTGAAAGACCATTGCCAATAAAGACACGAGACGTAGTTACATTAAATAACAGCAAGACACGAACAAGAACAACAACAACGCTAGCAGCTGTAGCAGCAGCAGCAGCAACAACAACAATATCACTATGGTTTCCTAACTTATAAATAACATTAAAACTTTTAAACTTTCATAGCGTTTTTAAATATTAGCTTTTACAATCTCTGACCACGATTTTATGACAACTAAGAATCTATAACGTTGCTAAGATGACATCAGAAACGCTAGAATTTTCTTCAGAGTTATCGAATACTTCAGTTCCGAACAGTTCTTAATGATGGATTCTACAGCTGTCACATTCACAACCATTGTCTAACTAGATTAACCGAAAACACTACAATAATTTTTGACTCATTCTATCAACCTTCATTCAATTCTTTTGTTGCTGCTTTTACAATCTAGTGTTCTCTCTTCCCGATTAAATCCGCTTCCGTTATAACTACAGTTTCTCACCACGTTTACATAGTTTTATACTAAACACTAGATTATCCGGAACTACTGGACACATCAGCTGAAATAAGTTAAGTAGAAAAGATTCAACTACATTAGTATGTCTGCAAAAGTCAGTCATGGCTATGCTATAATTCTTTAAAACAATGCAGCTAATAATATTTTGTAGCAAACACACTATTAATGCAAGTTAGGAATATATTTACATTCTTTCTACTCATAAGATAGGCGTAAGAGTGGCTGTGTGGTAAGTAGCTTGCTTACCAACCATATGATTCCGGGTTCAGTCTTACTACTGCGTGGCACCTTGGGCAAGTGTCTTCTACTATAGCCTCGGGCCGTCTAAAGTCTTGTGAGTGAATTTAGTAGACGGAAACTGAAAAAAGCCTGTCGTATATATGTATATGTATTTGTGTCTATATGTCTGTGTTTGTTCCCCCCCTCAAACATCGCTTGACTACCAATGCTGATGTGTTTACGTTCCCGTAACTTAGCGGTTCGGCAAAAGAAACCGATAGAATAAGTACTAGGCTTACAAAGAATAAGTCCTGGGGTCGATTTGCTCGATTAAAGGCGGTGCTCCGGCATGGTCATCATTTCTCAACATTACGTTATCTGAATTAGCTATATCCTCCATAAAATTAAGCACCAGTCAACTAATAAAGCTGATGTAATCAGAGGTTGCCTCCTGCCATATTTGAGGTCTTATGTCTATGTAAGAAATCAATATTTTAAAGAAAAGGAAAATTCTTGTCTTGTCTTAGATTCTCAACTTCCCAGCGAGTTGTACCCGTGTGACATACTGTACCCCAGTTTTATTTATCTGTTGTGTGCCAGTGTTCGGACCGACAGTGATTTTCTTATACAATACCTTCTTTTCCTCAGTCCGACTCTCATTATTTTCCATCAATCATTCCTTGAAGAAAGGTTTTTCCCAAGACCGTCGTAACTTGTTTTAGGGTTATACTATCACTAGTTTCATTTTCTCTTTTTTGTTGTTGTTGAGAATACTCTCATAAAGGCCGGAGCTGAATGATTAGACGAAACCGCTATTTCTTCATGTGGTCCAATTACGAAATACTCAAGACGTTTTGGTAGTATCTCAATTCTAAGTCCTGTATCTTGCTTTGAATATCTACAGCCGCCAGAAACATGGAAAATAGTCATTATAATTAGAAATTAATTAATTGCTATCCAGATATTTTGATATATTTTTAAACACCTGCGACATCCGTACAGAATATTTTATGTCTATTCTTCTAATTATTATTTTTCGAAACTTGAAGAATTTCTCTAAGTGTAATTGAATGACTCTGACGGAACTTAAATGACTTTCTTCTTTTTTACATATCATTAACGCTCTGCATATTATTTAATACCTCGTAATTATATACATACAAACCATATTTCAGTATAATTTGCCTTATCCCCGTTCGATAATATTCGCTGCACTAAAATTAAAACTAATCTGCGTTAATTAGTTTACAAAAATGTGTAAAAATTATTATGTAATTTTCTTATCTCCCTCGAAATAACAGCTTTAAATATATTTCAGAAATTAATTTTTTTGATGCTTTCATTACAAGAAGACACACATACGTACGTGTGTGTATATATTTTCCATTCTTTTATTATGAAAACGCATAGACATCCTAAATGCACACATACACACATATACACACGCAAACAGACACAGATATACACACGCAAACAGACACACATATACACACGCAAAAAGACAAACACACATATACACACGCAAACAGACACATACACACGCACACACACACATGCATAGTCGTAGGCATGGCTGTATGGTAGGAAGTTTGTTTCTTCTCAACCACATAGTTCTAGGTTCAGTTCCATGTGTGGCACCTTGGGCAAGTACCTCCTACCATAGCTTCTGACTGACGACTAAAACCTTGTGAACAGATTTGGTACACGGAAACTGATAAAAAAAACCTGTTGCACGCACACACACACACACACACACACACACATACACACACAAACACACACACACACACACACACACACACACACACACACACACACACACACACACACACACACACACACACACACACACACACACACACACACACACACACACACACACACACTCACATGCTTTCTTTTCTCCATTTCTTCTCCCTCAACGGCCTAAGTGTAGCATGTCTGTCTGTCTGTCTATCTATCTGTCTATCTATCTATCTATCTTTTCCTTTTTTTTCTTTTTTTCTTTTTTTCCCTTTTCCTTTTTTTCTTTCTTTTGTTCTTTTTTTCCTTTTACGATCCCTTTTGATCGAAAACCTACGCCACCATTTTTTTTTCTCCCTCAAAAGAAAAGCTCTACCTTGTAACTTGTCCCATCTGTGTGCAGCCCTGTGTGGCCAATAAAGAAACTTATCTATCTATCTATCTATGCATTTAGTGAAAAGCCGCTTGTATGAGAGCACAACAGATGGACCCTGGATTAGTGACGAGATGGTCTAACCTCTTAAAGTCCTCTTTCTAATCAGGGTGAAATCATTCTGCAGACGAGATTTGGCTGTAAAGTATTGTGACGGTAGGACATGTAATAAATTGACAAAAACAAAATGTACAAACACATATATTACTTCATGGCATAACCATACGTAACAATGGCGAATCAAAGAATATATTCTTTAAAAGTGCTTTATACACACGCACACACATACAATTCTAATAAACACAAATTACATAAATTGATATTTTAAGCACGATTAAATATAAACGTCTGAATACACTACATATATACGAATGTATATACAGGGTGGGTCATAATGATGCGACACATTTTAAATGCTTGCTTCATGGATTATAAGAATAACTTAGTGTACCAAATATATTCATTACATAACTGCCCAGTCATTATGGCCCACTTTGTATGCATTTGTTTCGGGCAAATGACTCCGAATCAACTCCTAAAAGCTCTTATGCTGTTTTGTTTCGGCTACAGCTTGTTATTCCGATTTTCCAGGGCAATCCTATGGGATGGTTATATATGCGGTACTCCTTATATGTTAGGATAAATATAGCGAAAAAACGAAAATGATTTGTGGAAGATAATTTATATACTTTATTAATGCCTTGCAACATATGTTTCTGCATAGCACGTGTACATTGGCGACTATGTCCTCACATCCCTAGGATATTACTAAATATTATTTATATCTATAATATATATAATATAGATCCTATGGATATATATTATATATATTATAAATTCAAATTACGATGAACGTAAACAAACAAACGAAGTTTGCTTTAGAAGCGTGGTGATGTCTTAAAGAGCTAAGGAAGTGATTTTAAATTCTCAAACGCAGGATAATGCTACTAATATAGCCTGAACAGGATATACATTATAGCAAATGTAAATATGCTATGCAGAAGTATAGTGGCAAGCTAGCAATAAAGTATAAACATTTCTATCAGCAATTCATTTTCGTTATCACTATATATATAATATATATATACACACATTTCCATGCAAGCATACACACACAACACACACACACACACATATATATATAATATATATATATATATATATATATATATATATATATATATATATATACACACATTTCTGTGCAAGCATACACACATGCACGCACACACGCAGGAACATCATTATATACACATATATCTTAGGTCCTGGTAGTGTTTAAAGATACTCTTTACTCTTTTTACTTGTTTCAGTCATTTGACTGCGGCCATGCTGGAGCACCGCCTTTAGTCGAGAAAATCGACCCCAGGACTTATTCTTTGTAAGGCTAGTACTTATTTTATCGTTCTTTTTTGCCGAAACGTTACGTTACGGGAGCGTAAACACACCAGCATCGGTTGTCGAGCGATATTGTGGGGGACAAACACAGACACACAAACACACACACACATATATATACATATATATACAACAGGCTTCTTTCAGCTTCCGTCTACCAAATTCACTTACAAGGCTTTGGTCGGCCCGAGGCTATTGTATAAATTTTCACTTCCAATTTTGCATAAACTGGTGTTGCAAGCAGAATTGTTACAGGAACAATTGTACCGAATCGTTGAAGAATTTCTTTAGCTCATAATTTGGATTATATATATAAATAATATGATAGATCGGTAGCCAATATACACATTTTCTCTCCTTATTTCTCTCCTTTTTTCTCTCTTTTTGTTCTCTCCTTTTTTTTCTCTCCTTGTTTCTCTCCTTGTTTTTTTCTGTGTCCCGTTCTGTAGAAGAGCGTAGGCTCAAAACGTAAAAGACCTTTTCAATTTCTGAGCGCAATACTAATACATCTGTTTGTTTTCTACACCACCTGTTTTCGTCTTTTGTTTTTTTCGTGAATTCTCCCTATATATATATATATATATATAAAGTTAATCCAAACAAGAAAACAAGAACAAAAAAAACAACAACGCAAGGACGTGGAATAAATAAAGTATTATTGGACGCTCAGGAAAGAAGGGAAGAAGGAGGGTTTGACGTTTCGAGCGGAGCTCTTCGTCGGAAACATAGGAAAAGGAAAGATCCAGAGAAGGGAAGACAGGGGAAAGAAATCGGTAGTGGTGCAGACGAGGTCACATACTAAAAAGCATATATATATATATATATGTGTGTGTGTGTGTGTGTGTGTGTGTGTGTGTGGTGTGTGTGTGTGTGTGTGTGTGTGTGTGTGTATCCATTTGCCAGAATGGTGACGCTGGTTACACAAAGCATCTGCAGTATTTTAGAGACGAATATTCTACTTTATGGTAGATAGTACCAGTAATGTTTGATGTTCCAAATGCTTTCAGTAGCATATGGTACTGACATCTTTATTTCACCTCATTGATATCCAATACATCTTAACTCCTTGTATTAGCTGTAACTCAATGGAATTACTTTGCTGAACCTTGAGTGATTTGCTAACAATTCTGACTTAATCTGCCTTTCCGAGATTGATTATTAAAATGTTAATTAGCCAAGATAAGAATAGAATCACTTCTAATTTCGGCACTCATTACGCCGCTCTTTGATAATGTGAAATGTTTACGCACAAGCACATATGTTTGGTTTCAATTTAATTAGCAAACCTTTATAATAAACATCAGCTTTTTAACCTCCATTAACATTGCATCTCAGTTACTCCGGACTCATATATGACGCTTGCTTACAAATGACTGACGTTCTGTTGGTTACCGCGACGAGTGTTCCAGTTGATCTGATCAACGGAACGGCCTGCTCGCGACACTTCAAAGACACTTCAAAGTGAAGGCGCGATCTGGCAGAATCGTTAGCACGCCGGGCGGAATGCTTAGTGGTATTTCGTCTGCCGCTACGTTCTGAGTTCAAATTCCGTCGAGGTCGACTTTGCCTTTCATCCTTTCGGTATCGATTAAATAAGTACCAGTTACGCACTGGGGTCGATGTAATCGACTTAATCCGTTTGTCTGTCCTTGTTTGTCCTGTCTGTGTTTAACCCCTTGTGGGTAGTAAAGAAATAGGTATTTTGTATGTTGCGTTCCGATTCCAAATTACGCCAGGGTCAACTTTGCCCTTCATCCTTTCGGAGTCGATAAATTGAGTATTGGTTGGACACTGGGATAGACTTGACTTAGCACCAAGCATTTTGTCCAGTGTGCTAACGATTCTACCACCTCGCCGACCTATGATATTGGAATATTAGCTAATATTCTAACCGCTTCATTAACTGAATAGTAACGTTTCTGAAAGCAGGGGGAATAATCACAACAATCTCATTTTCATTCCAGTAAATTAAAAAAAATTCCAAATGGTCAATGTTTTATCGGTAGAAAGATAATTCAAATTATACTGCAATCTGTTTCGGGTTGGTGGCAGTGATTTTCAAACTGACAAAATAGCAAAGATTAACTGTATTTTTTCTTCCTTTCCATTTTCATTAATGAGGTAACAACATATTATAAATTCGTAAGATAATTCTTCAACATGGTGTTGCACTTGTGTTTAAAAACCAAACTTAATTCTTTTAAACGTAGCAGATTATCGGTACCCTTTTTGTATACTTACAATGATCATATAAGCGACACCGATCTACGCTACGGGTTTTCGTTTGATGTCCTCGTAAACTTTAGGCAGGCATTACCATATTGAAGATAAAACCCGTTTTTGCCTAGCCGTCTGGTTTCTAGTTCTAATGAAGCTAACTGGAAATTCTGCTAAAGAAATATCCTTTGAGAATATCATATATAAATTAATATTCTTAAATGCAAAATCTTACATTTATAGTACTTTCTACTGCCTCCCCTTAATCCTGTCTTTTACATTTTAAAATAGCTTAATACACCATCATGGAAGACCTTCGTGAAACATAGAAAATTTCTCATACCATTACAAAAGTTATTCCTATTCCCACTCACAAAATTCTTAGTTATTCATAAACAAATGTTATATGAAAACATTGGATGATTGCCACATATTCATACAGCTGTTTTCAATCAGTCAGCAGATTGTTTAGAAGTTGCATAGCTTCACAAGATTTGGTGACGATTGCCAAACCAATCCACTTGAACATTTAATAGTCTTTCACTTTTACCGATTAAGGCAGATTGATTCCGTCTTTTCACTTTTATTTTCTTCATTCTTCAGACATCTTATCCAAAGGTAGATATTTTTTTCCAATGAAATCCATTTTAATAGCGAGCATATTCACGAAGCCATTGGAATATATTAATAGAAATGATATTATTGTATATGCTTACTGATTTGAATATATATATATATATATATTATATATATATATGTATGTATGTATGTATACATATATATATATACACATATATATATGAAAATATATATATACACACACATATATATATACACATACATATATATATACACATATACTTATATATATATACATATATAAATATATATGTACACATATACACAAAGATATATAAATGTATATATATATATATATATATATATACAAAAGAGGTATACATATATATACATATATTTATCAATACATATGCGCATACATATACATGCATTATTTTACATATTTATAGATACATGTGTATATATATGTATATATATATATGTATACCTCTTTATATATATCTTTGCGTATATACATCTTTTTTATGCATCTTTGTATGTATAAATACATATATATTCATACACACACTCACATATATATACATATACATATACATACGTGTATGTGTGTCCATTCTGTTACACATATTCAGAGAGATATATACATAAACATCTACACACGCACACGCACACCACACACACACACACACACACACACTTTACGAAATACATTTCTATGAGCACATTAAATGTATTTTCTACTGTTATTTTAACCGTTTTTAGAGTAAATTGTCAGAATTTAAAACTTTTTCATTATTTTACTTTTACTTTCGCTTTCAAAATATGATTGTCATTTGATTTGATATCAAGTAACTGACAGAATATATCTTCTCTGTTGATTTTGTTTCCTTCTTTGGTTAAATTAAATAAATAACGGCAGAGATTTTTGAGAGTCAATGCAATACCGCTTTTAAGTTTGATTTCTCTGTTCTCAGCTGAAATTTTAACGTGGATCCTATTACACATTCCCTTTATACGATCGATGAAATATTTAAAATAGTGTGCTCTTGTTATTTTTATTACCTCCACGCCATCCTTAATCAAATAGAATTTTAAACAACGTGGTTCCAGAAATGACCAGCCCGTCTTATTTTCTGATACATTATTTGAAGTACTACAATATCCGATGAGTTACCTTTCATTTTTAAGGAAGCAGGATTTGATATAATGGAAAATTGGCTGTAAATTCTTTCAGATCGAGCACACATAGAGCAATCCTTGTTGGTTCGACAATAAACAACTCCGCTACCATATTTCAATCTAACATTAATGTAATTAATTTTGACTGTATTTCAATTACACAAATAATTGTATAATAATTATAATTTCATATTTTTAAGTGTGATTTAACCACCAATATATTTAGTCGATCTTATCGGCTCTTAATAGTTGAAAATGAATGGGAGCCCGAAATGAAATTTGATTTGAGAGTATAAAAGGATGTACTGATAAATAGTCAATTAATTCTTGGATAATTATCATAATTAAGTTAGACTGCAATACTTTTATAATTTCTATTACTAAAAATGTGTATTAATCTTATCACACATTTTAATAAATATTGCAATAAATATTAAGCGATTTCGATCGTGTCTGTTATGAGACCTTACCTATGTAGCCTGTCCTTAGCTTCATAAAAGTGACCATTCACCATTCCTATTGTACGAAATTAAATTACGCATAGAACTTTCCAAAATCTATAGCTATTGGCAACTTGTCATTTTCGTTATGGAAATCTCTGTATATCATTGCAAATGCATCGATTACAACCGAATGATGGACACATTTCTTATATTGTTCAATGAATATTGTTCGATAGCTTACGCTAGTGATATTTCTGAACTTCACTTTCACTTATGCACGACAATATAATTTCACTCAGTTTCCTAACGTAAATTTCTAAAATACTATCGACATATCTGTCACACAATATTATACACAGATTGTGCAATGTAAGCTTCACAATATATAAGCTAAATTTATGTATGCTTAATATATGCTTCAAACACTAGTACATAAATACATACGCAGATACATATATACCTACTACATGCATACATACATATATATTATGTTATATTTTAGGGTTTTTATTTAACGAATACCCTTATAAAATGATATCTAGCATTTGTAAATCACAATGTAATTGATCACTCAACCGCATGTGAGTTGTCTTCTCTTATTCTACCCATGTGCCGTGTCATGTGTGTTTGAACGAAAACAACTTACCGCTTTTTTTAGGCGTCTTTTCCTTTGTGTGAAACATACATATCGTATGTAAACTACAAGATAGATTTCTAACAATGTAAGGCTAGCGACTATCTAGCAATAGAGCCGTGGTTTCGAAAATCTGGGCTAGTGTGAAGCATACTGTAAAACCACTAGGAGTTAGTGACCCCTTAGCTTTTGTTAAAAGTATGTCTCTAGAAGTATGGCAGTACTGTTTCCACAGCTATGCCAGCAATATAATTGGACGGACGGTCGGATCTCGGCAGTATTTGGAAGCAGTTAGAGAAAGACATCTGGTATAAATCTTCAATGTTGTGAGTGCTTGTAAACAAGTAAGGGAGAAGGGAGTCAAACCTGACAGTAAATCAAATCAATTTAGACCCCCCGTCTATCCTAATCATCCTGAGAAAGCATGAAGATACAACGAATGGATAAAACAATGAATGGTGATGGCCCTGAACCCTCGAGAAGCTTGCCGTTCCATGAGCTACACCAGCAGATCAAGATCACAGTATGTGACGAGTGATGAGGCTCAGATCCTTTGCTATAAGGATTCGAATATTCATCTTATTACATATTTTATTGATCCTAAATAAAACAAAACAACTGTTGATTAAGGTGGGCTGTATCCTTATCTATATGATATATTAACTCAGAAACAGTCATATATTTAATATGTATCT
>NC_043012.1:9284599-9314599 GCF_006345805.1 Octopus sinensis
GTGTGTCTGTGTTTGTCCCCCCCAACATCGCTTGACAACCGATGCTGGTGTGATTGCGTCTCCGTAACTTAGCGGTTCGGCGAAAGAGCCGATAGAATACGTACTCGGCTTACAAATAATAAGTCCTGGGAGTCGATTTGCTCGACTAAAGGCGGTATTCCAACATGGCCGCAGTCAAATGACTGAAACAAGTAAAAAGAGTAAAAGAGTAAAGAAAGAGACATTGAAGAGTTACAATGCCAATGTTCATTAAAATGCATTTCGTTTTCATAATTAAAAAATATATATATATAGACAAACTACGAATGTTTTTAAACGTCCGCTTTCAATCGGATGACCGATCTGGTCCAGGCACTACTGATAACGTAAAGAAACGGAATCCCAAACATCAAGAAGCATTTCATTTGGTATTTGTTCACATTCTCGTTCAATAACTGCCCTCAATTCGCCAGTTGCAAGGATTTTAAAGAAGTCCTAGATATTCGTCGTATCTGGACATAGGACGAGTGGTCATGGCTAGAATATCTTTGATCATAAGTCACATTAATCATTAACCTGACGCTAAACAAATATTGATCTCATATTTTGGAAGAAGGTCAGCAATTTCAGAGGAAAGAGTAAGTCAATAACATCGACCCTAGTACTTATTTTTATCAACCCGGAAAGAATGAAAGGCAAAGTTGACTCCGGCGGGATTTGAACTCAATGCAATGACGGACGAAATGTCGCTCATTATTTTTCCTGGCGTGCTAACGATTCTGCCAAATCACTGTCTTAGGCTAACCAAATATTTAGGAGTAAATAATTGTGACCATAAACTTTATTTTTTAAGTATCCCTATAAAAAAAGTTCTAGGTGTATGAGGTACAGCGAACGTGGAAGATATTCTACTGAACCTATTCGTACAATCCACCTGTGTAGCGAAATTTCTTACGTTAGGCCCTTACATTACTATGGTAGTGTGGTAGGTGCCCCATCTTGCTGGAAATAAACCTGCATATATTTAAAGTCCTCTTGAATGTAGGGAATGACTGATTGACGCAGAAAGTAAATGAAACCAGTCACAGCACCGTTAAAAAATGGTCCAATTAATTCTGTTTATGATAAGCTGCATCATACTGTACCTCAAATAGCTAAGCTCTCTTGTTACTGAAAGAAGTCTTGCTTATTGTTAATTACTTTTGACTGTGACTTTAAAGTTTTAGTAGTAGCTGTCATTGTTATGGGTTCACAATCGGCAAATATTTTCATCTTCTAACATTACAAAAGCCAACTATATACTTTATAAAAACACCGCTATATAATGTGCGTGTTATCTGTTGTATACTGAAAATACAAAACAAAATAGACGGGTTTCTGTCATAATGGACTTCCTCATAATACTATAGTTTAGAATAATTTCCAAATTTTGGCACAAGAACCGCAATTTAAGGGGACGTGGTAGGCCAATAACATCGATTCCAGTGCTCACTTCGTACTTATTTTATCGACCTCGAAAGGATGAAGGGCAAAGTCGGCCCCGGTGGAATTTGAACTCATAATGTAAAGACGGAAGAAATACCTATTTCTTTACTACCCACAAGGGGCTAAACACAGAGGAGACAAACAAGGACAGACAGACGGATTAAGTCGATTATATCGACCCCAGTGCGTAACTGGTACTTAGGTTATCGACCCCGAAAGGACGAAAGGCACATTCGACCTCGGCGGGATTTGAACTCAGAACGTAACGGCAGACGAAATACCTATTTCTTTACTACCCACAAGGGGCTAAACACAGGAAGGACGAACAAGGACAGACAAACGGATTAAGCCGATTAAAGCGGCCCCAGTGCGTAACTGGTTCTTATTTAATCGACCCCGAAAGGATGAAAGGCAAAGTCGACCTCAGGGGAATTTAAACTCAGAACGTAGTGACGGACAAGATGCCGTTCACCATTTTGTCCGGTGTGCTAAAATATTTCTATAGATATTAAATGACTATACAAATAAAGCTGGAGTTGTACTTAAAGAAGAGGTAGAGCTTATCTTAGATGTAATTCACTATTCAATTCAGCACTTTATGTTTTAAACATTTTCTTGGAAACGTCTTGACCTAAGAAATTTTATTTCACTTAAAATATGTTATGTAAAGTTGCATGATGTGCTTTCATGCTTCTTTCTATTCAAAGATCAACTGTACTTAAATTATATGAATTGTTCACAAA
Source organism: Octopus sinensis (assembly GCF_006345805.1). Lineage (NCBI taxonomy): Eukaryota > Metazoa > Mollusca > Cephalopoda > Octopoda > Octopodidae > Octopus > Octopus sinensis. Next base: position 9,286,807 of record NC_043012.1, read on the forward strand.
TGAATTAAGATATATAACCTTATCCAAGGTCGTTTATGTGAAGAAGTGATATAGTTAAAGTGCCGACTAAGGCGGCGAGCTGGCAGAATCGTTAGCGCTCTGGATGAAATGCTTAGCGGTATTTCGCCCGTCGCTACGTTGTGAGTTCAAATTCTGCCGAGGTCGAGTTTGCCGTTATTCTTTCGGGGGTCGATAAAATAAGTACCAGTGAGGCAACCCCACCAAAGCCCCACCAAAGCCATAATAATATTGGGTTGTCCAGAAAGTTCGTGCCGATTTTTAAAGGAAAGAAAAAGGTCAATAAATACTTGCCATTACATTTTTAATCAACCAAATATGAACCATTTTATTGCACAATGTGTCTCCATCGTTTCCTTTAACTTGAAAACACTCTCTTCCCAGAATTGAGGTGGTTTCATGGCAAAGAATTCATCAAGGTATCTTTTTACGTCATCCAAGGAATTGAAAGTTTTACCATTAAGACTATTCTGTAGAGACCTGAATAAGTGGAAATCCGAAGGAGCAATATCTGGTGAATATGGAGGGTGGGATAACACATCCCAGCCGAGCTGCGGCAATTTTTTTACTGGTTTCCAAAGCATCAAGTGCCGAAAATGAACTTTCTTATCTTCCATTTTAAAGGGTTACAAAGTTAACACAGGTTATAGGAATACAAAACTTCTTCCACGAAAAGGTAGCTTAAACTTTGCTCTAAATGAAGGTGTATTCAAATCCTATTTTTATGGACTCAACCATATTCTAAAATAAGTCGAAAGGTAGTCTACTATAAATCGGCACGGACTTTCCGGACAACCCAATAATAATAATAAAAAAAATAACAATTAATTTGCCGTGTAGTGGAACTGAACCAGAAACCTCATAGTTTCGGAGTGTTGTCATTCAGTAATTTGTCCAAGAAATATATCACACACCATCAGCTGTACGCGCGGATTTAATCGCGCAGTAAATTATTACATTACCGCCTCGTCGCTGGAATCTAGCACCAATTTAGCTTTCTATTTACGGGGCCGATCTCTCCCTGTCTCTCTCTCTCTCTCTCTCTCTCTCTCACACACACACACTCTCATCCCCCTTGTGTCTCTCTCACTCTTTCTTTCTCTTTCTCTTTCTCTCTTTCTCTCTTTTTATCAAATTGTCTTCTTGCATGAAAATAGAAACCATTTCAGTCAAGTCTTGAAGAGTCGAATTATTACTGTGTTATCAATAAGTTGATATTAAATTAAGAATCCCCATCTTCCTATTTCTCTGTGCGAGGAGAAATAATTCCTCTCTCCTCCGCCCCCCCCACGCCACCTATGACCGACAGAATAAAGTCAAAATGAAATAAAACAAAATTAGCGTAAATTGTTTTATTGAATCCAAATGTAAAATCTCATATAAAAGCCACCAACGGTTTCTTTCGTTCATTCTTTATTTCTTCCTTTCTTTGTTTCTTTCATTCTTTCTTTTCTTTTCTTTCTTTCTTTTTCTTTCTTTCTTCCATTCTTTCTTTCTTTCTTTCTTTCTTTCTTTCTTTCTTCCTTCTTTCCTTTCTTTCTTTCTTTCTTTTTCCTTTCTTTCTTTCATTCATTCATTCATTAATTCGTTCTTTCTTTCTTTTTTCTTTCTTTTTCTTTCTTTCATTCTTTATTTCTTCCTTTCTTTGTTTCTTTCATTCTTTCTTTTTCTTTCATTCATTCATTCATTCATTCATTCATTCTTTCTTTCTTTCTTTCTTTCATTCATTCATTCATTCTTTCTTTCTTCCGTTCTTTCTTGTTTTCTTTCTTTCTTTCTTGTTTTCTTCCTTCCTTCCTACATTTCTGCAGCTGCTACTAAAGCTACGTTGCCATTCTTCTATCTGTTGTGGTTACTGTCACTGCTATTGTTATTTCCATTGTTGTTGCTGCTGCTGTTGTTGTTGTTGTTGTTGAAGCACCATCTGTTTTCTGGCAAAATATCAAAAGCGAAATATTAATTAGAGAATATTATTAAAAATGGAATTATCAAGAAAGTCGTAAAGATTCCCAGTTTCAAATGACAAATAAAATATATGAAATAATACAACTTATTAAATTAAAAAAATATTAATTCAGAAGACATTTATAGCTGGACTGTGATGTTGAACGTGCTAGATATATATGTAAGGGTACACGAGCAGAATTTCGCAGTATTACACGCAGTATATAAGGCCTGGCACTCCGTCGGTTGGGACGACTAGTGTTCCAGTTGAGGCAATCAACGGATCAAGCTGCTCGTGAAATTAACGTGCAAGTGGCTGAGCACTCCACAGACAAGTGTACCCTTAGCGTAACTCTCAAAGAGATTCAGCGTGACACACCGAATGTAACACAGTTTGGGTATACACACACATACACACACACTCACGCAGACACACACATATACATATAATGTACATTTAAACATACATACAAATATATCTCCACCTCTATACCCAATGTTTTGTGAAAAATATGGCGCGTGCCTCCTAACAGATCGATTCAAAATTCGATGAGTAAACATCAGAGAAAACGTACCCCTTGCCTTTAATGTCCTTCAATATTGTTCTTTATTTTCCAAAGAGTTACTGGTGAAACAAAATATATTTTGTTGGACTAACGATTATGGACAACCTTCTTATTTATAGATTTATCTTCAAGTTATTTATCTTAGTGGTTGGCCATAGTTTCTTTGAACTTGTCCCCACCTGAAATTTATATAAACATATACGGGTTGGGTGAACTAGTGGTAACAACTTATTAAATGAAAGTTTTATTATCTAACACGGAGTTGTTCCAACTTTGGCATCAACGAAAGCTTACTACGTCGGGGAAGTGGCTCGTATGGGTTCTGTTCGGTTGTTAGGGGAATTTTGAGTTATTTATAGGAAATGTAGCTCTTGCTGCCAGCAGGGTGATCAACCAGAAAGGATTCATTTCATAGTTCCTTGCATTGATTTTGAAGAACATGGTACACTTTACTTGTATTCAATAGATTATAAATGGAAAAATGGGACCCTCTTCTTGACTCAAATTTATTCTAAGAGGTTTCCCATATTTTAAAATGAATGAATTTCGACAATTAAGTTCTATAGAGAGCAGGGTTTCAAATTGTTAAACTAAAAAATATAAACTAAATAAAAGATACCCTCTTTACAAAATGGATACACATTTCCACATGCGTACATACACGGAAACCCTTCAGTTTTGAATTATTAATTTATATTTCATGCCTGCATTAATTTTCAGCTCTTTAGTTGAACGCCGATTATCCACATTGGCTGTTTTCTTTCTAGACTTGATTGCAGATGTATTTTGAAAACCGAGTCAAGCATTTATGTTTTATTTGAATATAACAAAGCATCTGTCTTAAAAAATTAACCCGGAAACATTTAAGTGCATCTCTCAGAATGGAAGCTCTTAATTATTTTAAGTAACTTCACAATGAAACGTTTTGGTTATTGTCCCATCATAATCCATTGAAAAGCTAACAAAACGACTTTAAAGTTAAATGAAAGCATAATTTTTAATGCATTATATAACTAAGTTTGAATTGTTTTTGACTATGTATTTTTTTATATCGTTTCTGCTTTTCAGCCCAATCGGAAATGATAAATGAATATTGTTCCCTATAGAAGCTAAATTTCCCACAGGAAAGGGGGTAATATTGGGTTAAATCGATAGAATCAACAATGCAGTTTTCTTGACAAATTAGTTTTAATCCTTCTTAAAAGAAATCCTCGCAATCAACACATGGAAACACACAAACACAATAACACAGATATTCATACATAGATGTATGTATTGCAAATAAGTGTTTTGTGTGGTCGACTCTTCTCGTCAACTATTTGAAAGAATAACCTCGAACGACAGGAAGGTTTAAACCATGCCAGTTTTCTTCAGCTGGTAACGGGAACTATTAAGTCAAGTACCTTTTCTCATCAGAATGGACGGTTTAATGTTTACGGGAAGTAATTCAAACAAAGATTCCGAATTTTTCTCAAGGAGATGTCTCATCATATCTCAGCCATTTTCTTCATCTATTGATGTTAAACGTGTGCTAATATCAAGGAGGAAAAATAAGTGGCTGGATATGATTGATACGCTCAAAGAGAAATACACATGCAGATATATAGGACTCACAGACTACAAATAAACAAGAAACAGTTCAAAAGGTTTCGGTAAGGGCTGTTGTTATTGGATAGCTTTCTGTTAGGGTTGTTTTTATTGTAAAGCGTCGACTTAGAAGATTTTGCAATTCTTAAAAGCAAATATTCTTTATTCAATGTTTGTAAAAAGTTAGCATGATAGTATAAGTCGTTGAAATTTAATGTTTCTGATTGAATAGACTAATGTTTGAGTGATTGACGATTGAATAGACTAATGTCTGAGTGATTGAAGATTGAATATATTAATGTTTGAGTGGTTGATGGTTGAATGTACTAATGTTTGAGTGACTGATGATTGAATGAATTTGTGACCTTGTCTATAAACACCATAGAGATGGCCACAATATCACCAACAAGAAGACTGAAATCAACAGCGGCCAAACAGCAGCAACAACAATTACTGCAGCATCAATAGCAACGGCAGCAGCAGCAGCAGCAGGAGGCGCAATGGACCAATGGTTAGGGCAGCGGACTCGCGGTTTCGATTCCCAGACCGGGCGTTTTGTGTGTTTATTGAGCGAAAACACCTAAAGCTCCACGAGGCTCCGGCAGGGGGTGGTGGCGACCCCTGTTATACTCTTTCGCTACAAATTTCTCTCACTCTTTCTTCCTGTTTCTTGTCTCCGACTTCCTATGCAACCGCTGAGCCTGGATGCGCATTCATCCATCCGTCGATGCTCTCGGTGTCGGGGGTTGACCTGCTTTCTCTTCTGCGGGTCTTAGGAATAGCAAAGGACCACGTTTCAGACTTCTCCTAAGAGGACGAAGACCGCTTCGCTCAACAGCAGCAGCAGTAGCATAAGCAGCAGCAGCACCACCACCACCACCAACAACAACAACAACATCCGCATCAGCAACCACCAACCAACAACTACTTCAACATAACACCGAAAACCTTCCCCGAGACAGCCTTCCGTCTTCGGATTACTCAGATATGTCCTGTAATCTAGATGATGAAAAGCCCTAAATGGCAAACAGTCACCAAAGCGAAAGCCAAAGAAAGAGGAACAAAATTACACCATCACAAAAACTGACAGTTACGAACAAACAGCGGAGATGCTTTTCAGCAACAATGCTCAAACGCCAACCCCAACTACAATGGCAAAGATAGTATCAACATCATCCCTGTCACCACCACCACCAAAATTAGATACATCATAACTACAAGCAAAACCTAATTCTCATGTACAATAGTTTGGTCGCAAATCCCAGCACTATCAAAATTCAACATCATCGACTACATTGCCATAAACACGATCAATAGGCGTAGGGTACTCGAGATCGAGCAGGTGTGTGCGGGCGGCATTTCAAGAGCACTTCATCAAGTTGCTTGACAGTCCGAAACGCAGGATGAACTTAGGATGTTATCCACGACAGCATGCCACGATCTCGGCAGAAGGGGCAGAAGGGGCAGAGCTTTGCGAAATGCCGATAACAGCCGCAGAAGTACGGGATAGGATGATGTGCTGCACAGGATGGGGGTGGGGATAAATCATCTGGCTTGGATGGTCTGCCCTATGAGCTTTACTTTTCAATGTCAGATTTGTTTGGCAGCCTCTTAGTAGATATCTACCGTAACTGATAATAGAACGGAACAATTCCCAAATTTTAGGGCATAACTCTACCTAACGAAAACAAAATGTTGGCCAAGGTGTTTCCAAAGAATTGGGAAACTTGTCAGGGACCTGATTGGTGATGCACAAACAGGAGCCATCCGACGTAGATCCATCTACGACAACTTCCATCTCATGCGATACATGATATGATTTGTCGGCAAAGAAGCTGGCATGGGTGGGACCCTGATCAACCTAAAGCCTTTGATAGGGTCAACCACCGATACATAGCTGCCGTTCTCTCACCGGCCGGTTTCAGTTCAATTTTTCGCGTCTGGATCGTCACAATGTATAGAGACATCTGCTTAATAGGTTGGTTGAATGGTTACCTAAGGAAATTTTTAGCATCATGGACTCGGTCCGTCAAGTGTGTCTCCTCCCGTCTCTTCTGTATGCAATGGATCTAGAGCTCCTACTGCTGAAACTGGAGGGTTTGAGAGGTATCCCGCTCGAACTACGTCGCTGGAGAATCGTGTCAACATACACGGACGAAGTCCATCATTGTGTAAAACACCAGGCATACCGACCTGGTCGACACTGCTTTAACTGCCTTGTGGCAACCATTTGAAATAATAATAATGATGATGATCATGATGATAATAATAATAATGATAATAATAATAATAATTATTATTATTATTTAGGCGGTGAGCTGGCAGAATTGTTAGCATGCCGGACCAAATGCTTAGCGATATTTCATCCGTTTTTACGCTTTGAGTTCGGTAGCCGCCGAGGTCGACTTTGTTTTTCATCCTTTCCAGGTTGATAGAATAACTGCCGGAGTACTGGGGTCGTTATCATCGACTTACCTCTTCTCTGAAATTGCTGGCCCTGTACCAAAATTTAAAATCATCATCATCATTATATTATCATTGCCACTATTTTTATAATTATTTGTACGTTTTTGAGCGGCGGTGCCTTGAAGAGGTGCGCTATGTGTCTTGTGTCGTGGATCGATTCGATTCGAAAAAGGGAGTGATGTGGGATGGTATAGGTGTGGTGAGTTGAAATGGTAGGTAAACTATTGAAAGTATTGTCGCAGTGGTAGAAGATAGAAAGGACTCAATACAGCAGTGAGTTACACGCTAAGTTAGAGTATGGTTGTGTAAGATATCTTCATGGCATGACAAATTAATTAATACATTTCAGAGGTTTCCTGAGTAGCTATCGATAACACTTAGGTAACCAGTCATTCGGTGATATGACGGCATTATTACAACCAGGGAAGGTAGGGAGAGAACATGTGAGGAGAGAGGAAGAGCGAAAGACGAGGAGAGAGAAAGACAGAAGGAGAGAGAGAAAGGGAGAAAGTGAGAGAAAAAGAGTAAGTGGGAGAAAGTGCGAAAGTGAGAGAAAGGGAGAAAGTGGGAGAAAGGGAGAAAGTAGGAGAAAGGGAGAAAGTAGGAGAAAGGGAGAAGGTGAGAGAAAGGGAGAAAGTGGGAGAAAGGGAGAAAGTAGGAGAAAGGGAGAAAGTAGGAGAAAGGGAGAAAGTGAGAGAAAGGGAGAAAGTGGGAGAAAGTGCGAAAGTGAGAGAAAGGGAGAAAGTCGGAGAAAGGGAGAAAGTGAGAGAAAGGGAAAAAGTGAGTGTCAGAGGGAGTGAAGAGAGGGAAGAGAGAGAAGAGGGAGAATAACAAAAGACAAGACAGAAGTGATAAGACGATATCTACATCTCTCTCTATATAAACGGCAGTTTGTCTGTGCGTGTTTCTGTGTGTCTGTTTTCTCGTACCCTCACTCTGACCACGGCTTTCAACCGATTCTGATGAAAATTGACACACACATAGCCAATGTCATAATTCAAAACTAACGGAGCGAAAATTTTGAAAAGTTCCCCCAGTTCTGAAAAAAATCGATAAATTCGACATGGGGTCGAGAATCAAAAAAATAAACCACAGACTGTCTAGGGGACGCAACTCAAACTTTTTTTACTCTCAAAAAAAAATTTACATCATTTTTTTCCATTTTTTGCTATTTTTTGGCTATAACTCTCTAAAAATGCTTTATAGTTATTTCCCTTACAAACCTGAGCAACGCCGGGCGATACTGCTAGTATAGAATAAAGAAAGAACATTCTTTAGAAATTTGCAGAATACCATTCTGACTGTCACAAGATATTTCAAACTTATTTAACACACACACACAAAAAAAAATCAAGAAACAAATACTTTAAGAATTAGCTGTAAACCAAAGAAACATGAAAATTTTTCTATATTTATTTCCTTTACATATAGATGAAATGAATAAGAGCGGTTTAGATGAGTTGCGTTTTTAGTATCAATATTGGTATTTCCTGCTGTAATGTTTTTTAAGTGTTCCATTCATCTTGTAACAAATAATGACACAATCGGAGATTCTTCTTCTTTACAACATTTCGTTTAGTATGTATATTTGTTAAAGAATGAAGTGGGGATTTGCGGCTATGGTCAGTATAGATAGCTCTCAGGCCAGTGACGACTATGTATTCATAGCAGGGATCGGCGAACAGGGGTAAATTACCTCAATTGGGGTAAAAATGAAACACTTGCGGGTAATGAGGACACGTTAGACCATAAGTAAAATTATATAAAAGAACGTGTTTTTTGTTACGACAGAAATCTTTTCCTTCAGGCATGAGGAGACAGTCAAAAAGTTGCTGCCTGTTGCAACAACCTACCATTGTGACCAAGGATTTGCCACTCTAATGAACATAAAAACAAAGCAGAGTAACCGATTGGAACGTGAAGACTGGATCTAAATTGCTCTGGCATCAAAATGCCCCAATTTTGATGTATTGTAACAGAAATGAAACAACATCATTTCTCTAAAACCTGAAGTGAAAACATTTATAGAAAAATCCTTTTGTTCCATAATGAGGATATTTTTTATGTTTATAATGGTATCCTCCATATAAAAGTAGGTTCAACAGACCTTTTGAATTCAAAGAATCTATGATTTTCTTCCTTTCAAAAAAAAAAAAAAAAAAGGGCGTAACGTTGGCGTAAATAAATATATTTCAGGGTAATTGGTTATAAAAGTTCAACAATTCCTGATTCATGATGTACGTTTCTAGAATGATGTATATCGGTAAACATGAACCTGTGAGACGTTCTGGAGACAAAGACCCACAAAAAACGACCCACACCAAAACACCCCTACCCGGAATTGGAAGAACTGTTTTCTTTTACTCTTTCACTTGTTTCAGTCATCTGACTGCGGCCATGCTGGTGGGCAGGAGGCAGGTGATGCACTATAAGAATGCCCCGAAGACGAATGACAGAAACGTCGGCAGACAATCGGCTGATAGGGAAGAAAGAATTAGAATATATACATATATATATATATACATTAGAATACCGTAAATTTTCCCTCCAAAATTCTGCCATGCGCATGGCAGAATTTTGGAGGGAAAATTTACGGTCTCAGTCGTTTACTTAGTTTTAACCTATGCACACTTCCCCCCACTATCTGATGACGCCTGATCAGAGGTGGAGGCTGGTGGCATTTGATAAATCTAACGAAGATGGTGCTGACGAAAGAATTTAGGCAATTTCTCGCCTACGATCTAGAAACATGTTCACCATTAACGGTAAGAGATTGTTTTCGTTTATTTACTACTCCGATTTTGCGTATGTGAATTGCAGGGTTTGTCGTATATGGAGCCTCCACTTGTAGAAAATGGAAATAAACAGTCTCTGACTGCCATTTCTAATTCTTTCGGTATGCGGCAGAGCAACCTGTTGCCTGCCCTTTTAATTATATACATTAGAATATATATATATATATATATATATATATATTATATATATATATATATATATATATATATATATATGTATATACATATATAAATTAATATTTATGTATATGTATGTTGCTCCAGTTCACTCAGCTGTAGAAATTAGTTGAGACGTCACTGATGCCAAGCTGTATCGGCCTTTTCCTTTCCCTTGGATGACATAGGTGGCGTGGAGAGGTGGGGGCTGATATGCATGGGCGACTGCTGATCTTCCATAAACAACCTTGCCCCGACCTGTGCCTCGTGGGGGGGGGGATGTAACTTTCTAGGGGCAATCCCATGATCATTCGTGACGAAGGGGGTCTCCGATATGTATTATATAAATATGTATATATATTTATGATATATTTATTCATTATAATATACAATTATATATATTTATATACAATTATATATATATATATATATATATATATATATATAGATATATATATATATATATATATATATATATATATACAAATATACAATTATATATATTTATATTAGAAGAGTATCAGATAGTTTAAGAAAGTTGATATCTTTCTTTGGTGTTTCACAGAATGTAGGTTTAGCTTTCAAAGATTTTCGTTTATAAGACTTCTCGATTATCTATTCTCGCTCCCCTCTTTTGATTCTATCTGCGACAATTAAAAAATATTTGATCATTATGAGGATTTCAAGTTTTGCATAGACTTAGTCAAAGTACAGAGCTTGGTATCATTATGGCGAGCTGGCAGAAACGTTTACGGGCGAAATGCTAAGCGGAAATTCGTCTGCCGTTACGTTCTGAGTTCAAATTCCGCCGAGGTCGACTTTGCCTTTCATCCTTTCGGGGTCGATAAATAAGTACCAGTTACTCTCTGGGGTCGATATAATCGACTTAATCCGTTTGTCTGTCCTTGTTCCTCCTCCCTGTGTTTAGCCCCTTGTGGGTAGTAAAGAAATAGGTATTTTGCCTGCCGCTATGTTCTGGTTCAAATTCCGCCGAGGTCGACTTTGCCTTTCATCCTTTCGGGGTCGATTAAATAAGTACCAGTTACTCTCTGGGGTCGATATAATCGACTGAATCCGTTTCTCTGTCCTTGTTTGTCCCCTCTGTGTTTAGCCCCTTGTGGGTAGTAAAGAAATAGGTATCGTTATTGATTAATTTATTGGAACATAACCTTCGATTTACAAGTTACTAATGATATCAGAGTTCACATTCTGCTTGAGCAAAATTTCTATTTCTTCCTACTGAAATTGCTAAAACATACACCAGTAATGGAGGGCGAATCATTCATTTGCATACCTTTCCGGTTAGCTTTAGCCACGTCATTTTTTTTCCGAGAAATTATTACATATGTAACACAGTAATTGGATCCAGTTCTTTGATAACAATAATTTCTAGCATGGTTACCAAGTCAGAAATGTTTTGAAGAATGTTTAATCGATTAAATAAAACTTTGTAATTGTTCGATTCTTCTTTTATTGAGCTGAAAAGATGAAATGCAATGTCCCCCCTCAACAAGAAATGCTCCACTGATCGCTCTATAAATTTTTAGCATAATACCTTCAGGATATAAAATGTACTCCCCCGCCCCATAAAAATCAATTATTCTCCACAATATGCACCCCCGCCTCCAATAAGTGTGAGATACATTGTTCAGAACAGTTACTGAGAATATTTCCATTTTCTCACTGAATTCGATTTTTACAATGATCAATATTATTTTCGACTGGAAAACGTAGCTTTTAATTCAATATTATTTGATTCATTGAGTTATTTCTTGTAAACATTGTACATTGCGTTAGATACACACACACACACACACACACACACACACACAGAGATATACATGCGCGCATGTGTGTAGACACACACACACATATATATATATATGTATATATATATATATATATGCAGCTGTGTGTGATATATATATATATATATATATATATACATATATAAATTAATATTTATGTATATGTATGTTGCTCCAGTTCACTCAGCTGTAGAAATTAGTTGAGACGTCACTGATGCCAAGCTGTATCGGCCTTTGCCTTTCCTTGGATGACATAGGTGGCGTGGAGAGGTGGGGGCTGATATGCATGGGCGACTGCTGATCTTCCATAAACAACCTTGCCCCGACCTGTGCCTCGTGGGGGGGTGGATGTAACTTTCTAGGGGCAATCCCATGATCATTCGTGACGAAGGGGGTCTCCGATATGTATTATATAAATATGTATATATATTTATGATATATTTATTCATTATAATATACAATTATATATTTATATACAATTATATATATATATATATATATATATATATATATATATATATATATATATATATATATATATATACAAATATACAATTATATATATTTATATTAGAAGAGTATCAGATAGTTTAAGAAAGTTGATATCTTTCTTTGGTGTTTCACAGAATGTAGGTTTAGCTTTCAAAGATTTTCGTTTATAAGACTTCTCGATTATCTATTCTCGCTCCCCTCTTTTGATTCTATCTGCGACAATTAAAAAATATTTGATCATTTATGAGGATTTCAAGTTTTGCATAGACTTAGTCAAAGTACAGAGCTTGGTATCATTATGGCGAGCTGGCAGAAACGTTTACGGGCGAAATGCTAAGCGGAAATTCGTCTGCCGTTACGTTCTGAGTTCAAATTCCGCCGAGGTCGACTTTGCCTTTCATCCTTTCGGGGTCGATTAAATAAGTACCAGTTACTCTCTGGGGTCGATATAATCGACTTAATCCGTTTGTCTGTCCTTGTTCCTCCTCCCTGTGTTTAGCCCCTTGTGGGTAGTAAAGAAATAGGTATTTTGCCTGCCGCTATGTTCTGAGTTCAAATTCCGCCGAGGTCGACTTTGCCTTTCATCCTTTCGGGGTCGATTAAATAAGTACCAGTTACTCTCTGGGGTCGATATAATCGACTGAATCCGTTTCTCTGTCCTTGTTTGTCCCCTCTGTGTTTAGCCCCTTGTGGGTAGTAAAGAAATAGGTATCGTTATTGATTAATTTATTGGAACATAACCTTCGATTTACAAGTTACTAATGATATCAGAGTTCACATTCTGCTTGAGCAAAATTTCTATTTCTTCCTACTGAAATTGCTAAAACATACACCAGTAATGGAGGGCGAATCATTCATTTGCATACCTTTCCGGTTAGCTTTAGCCACGTCATTTTTTTTCCGAGAAATTATTACATATGTAACACAGTAATTGGATCCAGTTCTTTGATAACAATAATTTCTAGCATGTTACCAAGTCAGAAATGTTTGAAGAATGTTTAATCGATTAAATAAAACTTTGTAATTGTTCGATTCTTCTTTTATTGAGCTGAAAAGATGAAATGCAATGTCCCCCTCAACAAGAAATGCTCCACTGATCGCTCTATAAATTTTTAGCATAATACCTTCAGGATATAAAATGTACTCCCCCGCCCCATAAAAATCAATTATTCTCCACATATGCACCCCCGCCTCCAATAAGTGTGAGATACATTGTTCAGAACAGTTACTGAGAATATTTCCATTTTCTCACTGAATTCGATTTTTATAATGATCAATATTATTTTCGACTGGAAAACGTAGCTTTTAATTCAATATTATTTGATTCATTGATTTTTCTTGTAAACATTGTACATTGCGTTAGATACACACACACACACACACACACACACACACACACACAGATATACATGCGCGCATGTGTGTAGACACACACACACACATATATATATATATGTATATATATATATATATATGCAGCTGTGTGTGTATATATATATATATATATATAATATACATATAAATATATACATTTAAAATTTTTTTATTCATGTGCCCTTTTCAAGCCTAGCCAGGCACATGGGCCCGGTTTTCCGGTTTCTATGGCGTATGTGTTCCCCCACCCCTAGCTGGACGGGACGCCAGTCCATCGCAGCATTACTCAAGAAACAGAAAGAAAGAGTGAGAGTAAGTTGGGCGAAAGAGTACAACAGGGGTCGCCACCACCTGCTGCCGGGTCAACGTTGAGCTTTTAGGTGTTTTCACAGTAAACACACACAACGCCCGGTCTGGGAATCGAAAACGCGATCCTCCGACCGCGAGTCCGCTGTCCTAATCACTGGGCCATTGTGCCTCCATATATATATATGCTCCTTATTCTCAAGATCTAAACAACTCTCGTGGGTAAACGATTTCGTGAGTTTGACAGCAGATCGCTTACAAACGACATCTGATCTTACAACGCGGCTTACGATCGCTTCAGGGTGCAGGTAAGTACATTAAATACCAAGATCCAACCTGCACCAGGCCAGAACAGTCCGCCCAAGAACATTAGCGTCAATGGGCAAACCCATAGAAGGAGTTGAACACTTCTCATACCTTGGGAGTATCCTTCCGAAGACCCCCACACTCTGTCTCTCCTGTTCCACACAAGGCATGCTACAAATTATTTTCCTTTATTTGTCTCAATCAGTAGATTGCGGCCATGCTGCAGCGACGCCTTGAGGAACTTTTTGTCGAATGAATCGACTTTTATTTTCAAGCCTGGTCCTTACTCTATCCGTCTCTTTTCTCAAACCACGAAGTTACAGGGACGTAAATATACCAACACCAGTTGTGAAGCGGTGTTAAAGGGGCAGACACAAACACGCAGACACACACACACACACACCACACACACACACACATACACACACACACACACACACAAATGCGGCGGGTTTCCTTCAGTTTCCGTCTATCGAATCCACTCGCAAGTCTTTGATCGGCCCAAGACCATACTAGAAGACACTTGTCCAAAGTGCCACGCAGTGGGCCTGAACCCGGAACAATGCGGTTGGGAAGCAAGCTTCTTACCACACACTTACATCTGCAACTGAAATAACTAGGCATTGATGAAAACATATCCTACGAAGTGCTTTGAATAAAAATAGAGTGACCCGAGTAAATGATACAAAACTTGGCAGTCGGAGCGGATCTCTCCTTTAACGATAAGACAATGTCCCACAATGTATTTTCAGTACCAGTGTTGCTACCAGCATTTGGGATACTTGACTGGTTTGTAGAGGAAATCCACTGAGTAGACATTAAAACACTCAAGATCCTGACACGAGGTGGAAACTTTCACAGACACAGGGTATCGACAGGCTCTGCCTAAGAAGAGATGAAGGAAGTAAAATTTTGAGATCAGCGCAAATAGCTTCTGAATGTTGCATAATCTATCTTATTACACACATGTGAGTGAGAACACTTTGAGACATTTTTGGTATCTAACATATGTCAGATACTGCGAGCGCTGCTTCTGATTGGTCAATCCATGGTGATGACCCGAGGTCACGGTGACAGCGCTGCTTCTGATTGGTCAATCCATGGTGATGACCCGAAATCACGGTGACGGCACTACTTTTGTCATTCATAAGTTACAACTAAACGTGAAGAATTTAGTTATTGGGTTAATAAAATATGGTTGTTTATTCGTGTGTAATAAATAAAATACCAAACTCATTCCCTATGGATACCGTATTTATTACAACTCGAGGCTTGTAAACGTATCTAACTCGCTTTCGCTCGTTAGATACGTTTACAAGCCACTCGTTGTAATAAATACGGTATCCATAGGGAACTCGTTTGGTATTCTCTATTAAGACAGCACCTGTTAAATAACAGCAGCAAAAAGAGGCACTTACTTCTGAAATCCGAAGAGAACAATATCCTGCGTGTCGGCGGCGAGCTCCCCAGAAAGCACTCGCTTCCTGACGACCTCCCATACAACTTCAAAACAGCTGGACTAACATACGTCAATGAAGAACTGTATGTGAAACGCTCAGCGTACAAAAACATGAAAAAGAAAAAGACTATCAAATGAGTGTTAACCGAAGACTTGAAGAAAGCAGTAATATTCGTTTCTACTCTAGGTACAAGGCCTGAAATTTTTGGGGAGGAGGCTAGTCGATTAGATCGACCCCAGTACGCAACTGGTGCTTACTTAATTCATCGACTCCAAAAGGATGAAAGGCAAAGTCGACCTCGGCGGAATTCAAGAAAGCAGTAATATTGACATGAAACGCAGCCTCTCTTGGACTCGTGAGCGGCACATTACACTTCGAAAGTTATGCATTTGTAGTTCAAGAACAGGTGTTTGCTACAAAATTCCTAATAGGAGCCTTGTAAGTGGATTTGGTAGACGGAAATTGAAAGAAGCCGCCCGTCCTATATATATATATATATATATAATATATATTATATATATATTATATATATATATATATATATGTATGTATATCTACATGTATGTTGTGTCGTTGTTTGTCCCCTCAACATCGCTTGACACCGATGCTGGGTGTTTTACGCCCTCGTAACTTAGCGGTTCGGCAAAGTGACTGATAGAATAAGTACTAGGTTTCACAAAAATAAGTCCTGGGGTCGATTTGCTCGACTAAAGGCGGTGCTCCAACATGGCCGCAGTCAAATAACTAAAACAAGTAATAGACTATATTTCAACGATGGAGCTTTGAGACTTAGTTAAAAACCATTTTCTTCCTTAGAGGAAGATTTCAAATAATTAAAAACAGAATATACACACATTCATGCATACATCCATTCATGCATACATACATGCACGCATACATACATTCATACTTACATACATACATACATACATACATACATACATACATACATATGTGTATATGTGTGCATGTATATATATGTAAAAATATTATTTAAAGGTCCAGTACATTATATATATATATATATATATATATATATATATATATATATACAAGCGTGTGTGTACACGTGTGTGGGTGTGGTGTGTGTGTGCGCATGTGTATGTGTGTGTGCGTGTATGTGTGGGTATATTGGAAAATAACCAATTTACGTCACAGGACATGAAACAAAATATCTCAGAAAGCTGTTGTATGGCGGCCACGAATTTTCGATTCCGCAGCTTTTTAAGTGATTGCGAAAGTAGGATGTCTTTGGTGCACAACTAAAGCATTTTCGTGTTATTGCTTTTATTTCCTATTTTTGGCATTTTTCCTCTCCCAAAAATTACAAATTCACGATACAGATTTTATTTTTGTTAGAGACCTTGAGGAGAGAATCGGACGTCTGGAGTATTGTTATTGCCGTAGATAAATGATTACAGTCAAAATTATATGTGTTTGATGGATTATATAAATATATAGTGCCTGCATATACTCACTCCCTACAGACACACACACACACACACACACACACACACACGCATATATATATATATATATATATATATATATGCATATATATATATGCATATATATATATATATACATATATATATGTGATTTATGCAGCGCCATCCTTTTACGTAAGCTATGTTTTGTATGGCCTATATATAATATATATATATATATATATATATATATATATATATATATATATATGTATATATATATGTATATTATATGTATATATACATAATAGGTAATATAATATGTGTATTTTGATTTTAATAGATGCACTATGGCGGTAAATGTTCATAACATTTGATTCATCTCAGGCTACATAGTGCATACATACGTATATAGATACATACATACATACACATATTAACTCATACATATATCAATCTATATATACATACATGCATTCTCTCTCTCACACACACACACATATATATATATAAACACATATAATGAATACATAATACCTATACATAATACATGCATACACACACACACACACATATATATATATATATATATGAACACATACACACACACACACAAACATACAAGTGTATTGACATATTGAATTCACACTGATTGTGTATATCGATAAGTATATATATACCGATACACTCGCACGCACTCTGTCTGTCTGTCTCTCTCTCTCTCTCTCTCACACACACATATATAAGTGTAGGCCTCTGTGTATGTGTGTGTGTGTGAATGTGTGTGTGTGTGTGCGTGAATATGTATGTGTGTGAATGTGTGTGCGTGTCTGTTCGTATATGTGTTAGTTTCTACAGAAACTAACACATATACGAACAGACACACACACATATTCACACACACACATACATTCACACACACACACATATACACAGAGGCCTGCACATTCACACACACACATACACAGAGGCCTGCTGCACAAGCATTATTCATATATAAAATCTACTTGCAGTGCTCATATTTCATTACTTTTCTAAAATCACACAGACACACGCACACGCAGGCACACACATCAGCAAATGCACGGATACATACATGTGTGTGTGTTTGTCTGTTTGTGTATGTCAGTGTGTATGTATGTTTGTTTGTGTGTGTGTGTGCTGGTGTATCTGAGAGAGAGAGAGAGAGAGAGAGAGAGAGAGTGTTCGCACGTGCTTGTGACTTTTCAATCGTGACATACAAACACACATACAAACACACATACAAACACACATACAAACACACATACAAACACACATACAAACACACATACAAACACACATACAAACACACATACAAACACACATACAAACACACATACAAACACACATTTTATTATTTTATTTCCTACAACAAACGAAATTCATCTGGGTTTTGTTTTTACTGTATTTATTTCTCTTACAGATGAAAATAGTTTCGAACACAAATTTGTATTCCACGGAGCAATCGCAAAAAAGCTTCGACTGCTGCTCTTGTGAAGTTAATATTCCTCTGCGTTCAATATAATAAAAATATGTTGTTGGCAAACAGTTATTTGTGTCTGTATATCTGTCTATCATACCATGCCGTTGGTGTGGAAATGTTTTATCGTAGCAGTGTGTACTTGGAGCAACTATTTTATTCAGGTGTAATATAAAGCCATGGAAGAATCTTTCAATAAATAAATAAACACACACACACAGACACACACATACACACACATAATATAAACACACACATATATACATTGATAGAAATAAGACCTAAACAGCTGTACTACTGTAGCTATCGCACATTATTGTGCGTTAACTACAGCATTGGTGCGGTTTAGCTCTTATTTCTAGTAATGTGGGTGTCTCCTAACACCTTAGTCAAATTTGGTGACATTTGTAACTCTCCTTTTTAGTATAACATTGCAAACTGCTGTTTATATTAATTATGCAATGTTGGACCGCTGAAACCTACAAGTTTTTCTTTACATTGTCTCGCTGTTTATTTTCTCTTATTCCTTTCTGTTGAAGAGCGAATGCTCGAAACGTAAAAGATTTTTTCATTTTTCCCGAGCGTCAAACTAAAAAAAATGCTCGTTGTTCATACACCTTTCTTCGTCTTTTGACTTTCTATAAATTTCAACTATATATATATATATATATATATATATATATATATATATATATATAATATATATATATATATTTTATTATAAATAGATGAGTGTATTTTTACCTTGTTAACAATTAACACGGAAACATGTGTCGAAAGAAAAAATATTTGTTAACACCTGCGTTAACTCCATTTTTTATTCATATAATATTTTATATACATATATATAATTTCAACTGTTATATATGCATATATATATATATATATATATATATCTATATATACATATATATATATGTATATATATATAGGCGCAGAGTAGCTGTGTGGTATGAAGCAGGCTTCCCAACCACATGGTTCCGAGTTCAATCCCACTACGTGACACCTCAGGCTAGTGTCTTCTACTATAGCCCCGGGCCTACAAAAGGCTTGTGATTGGATTTGGTAGATGGAAACTGAAAGAAGCCTGTCATATATATATATATATATATATATATATATATATTATATTATATATATATATATATATATATAAATATCTATATCTATCTATCTATCTATCTATCTATCTATCTATCTATCTATCTATCTATCTATCTATCTATCTATCTATCTATCTATCTATATGTTTGTGTGCGTGTGTGTGTCCGTGTCTGTCCCCCCATCACTTGACAATCGATGTTGGTATGTTTAGGTCCCGTAACTTAGCGGTTCGGAAAATGCGAGTGATAGAATAAGTACTAATCTTACAACGAAGAAGTCGATTTGTTCGACTAAAGACGGTGCTCCAGCGTGGCTGCAGTCAAATAACTGAAACAAGTAAAAGAATATAAGTATAAAAGAATTTATATATTATACTCCACACAAGCTTATTATTTTGTAAACATTACCGTTTCATAATATATTCTGCGAAAGTCTACCAGTTCGAAGCTCTAAATGAACTAGCTTTTTGTTATTTTCCAGAGACATTGGCTTATCTCGTATTTTCTCTCACTTCAATGACAGCTAACCAAGTTTTTTCTTCTTTTTTACTGTTTTACTTGTTTCAGTCATTTGACTGCGGCCATGCTGGAGCACCGCCTTTAGTCGAGCAACCCGACTCCGGGACTTATTCTTTTTTGTAAGCCCAGTACTTATTCTATCGGTCTGTTTTTGCCGAACCGCTAAGTGACGGGGACGTAAACACACCAGCATCGGTTGTCAACCAATGCTAGGGGAACAAACACACACACACAAACACTCACACATACATATATATATATATATATATATATATATAGATATATATATATATATAATATATATATATATATATATATATATATATATACATATATACGACAGGCTTCTTTCAGTTTCCGTCTACCAAATCCACTCACAAGGCATTGGTCGGCCCGGGGCTATAGCAGAAGACACTTACCCAAGATGCCACGCAGTGGGACTGAACCCGGAACCATGTGGTTGGTAAACAAGCTACTTATCACACAGCCACTCCTTGCTTCACTTTTAACTTATTCTATTACTAGAAAGAACGACAATCTTGTGACGGTTCTTTTAATACTACTTTCTATTTCATCTCTGGTGTTTTAAAATCTTGAAATATATATTGTGTAGTTACATCTCGCGTATTCCCTCGATGTTGAATATATACTTATGTTTGATAACATGTTTTATTACACTGTTCCCTATCCACCGATTATTTATTTTTTCAAACGAGAAATTTCTTGAAATCACACAATCATTATTTACGAAGCCTGCTGAATGGAAAATACATAATATTATTTTCTCAATGTAATATGTAATATTGTTGATATTTTGAGGTGTGATATGCCCAAGATTTGTTTTACATGCAATCATTTATCTCTGACGAATAAATACGAAATCTCAGTTTTTTGACATCTTAATAACTCTCAGTTTCATCAATACAAGTTATTTATTCAAATTTTTGTAAACGCTTTTGTATTTCCTTCACTTTACAGTAAATACTACGATATCATCCTTTAACAAAAGTTTACAAATTGGCAAATCAGCGTTTCAATTGATCATTTTATGCTGTGTTTAATAAGTTTGGAGTTTTCGCTAACATTGTATGGATTCACTCGATAAATGTAAATAGATAACTACGCAATGTCCCTGCATAGGCGGCGAGGTGGCAGAAACGTTAGCACGGCGGACGCAGTACTTAGCAGTATTTCCTCTCTCTTTACATTCTGAGTTCAAATTCCGCCGAGGTCGACTTTGCCTTTTATCCTTTGAATGGCGGTACCCCAGCATGACCACAGCTCGTGAGCTGAAACTAGATAATAAAAAAATAAAAAAAAATATAAAGAAAGAGAACGGTTCATCCTTTATCTGGTCTCTTAAGACATTAATTTGGGAAGAGTTAGCTGCTACATCTCGCAGGTCAAACATGGAGATTGTTTCAGTAGCTCATCAAACAGGTTGGTTTAAGTCAGCTTGACCACAGACCATAACTAACTAAATAGAACCACATGTTATGTACCTAATGCTTTTTTAATGCAATTATTATTTGATGGTATAAAAAACTCTGTTTTACCTGTCTACCTAATCTATAATCGATTTGTACTGCATAAGTGAAAAAAGAGACATTGTTTTTATGTTTTAAATAGAAATCTAGAGATTAAACTTGGTATATCTCAGACCGTGTGGAGGCGCAATGGCCCAGTGGTTAGGGCAGCGGACTCGCGGTCATAGGATCGCGGTTTCGATTCTCAGACCGGGCGTTGTGAGTGTTTATTGAGCGAAAACACCTAAAGCTCCACGAGGCTCCGGCAGGGGATGGTGGTGATCCCTGCTGTACTCTTTCACCACAACTTTCTCTCACTCTTACTTCCTGTTTCTGTTGTACCTGTATTTCAAAGGGCCGGCCTTGTCACTCTCTGTGTCACGCTGAATATCCCCGAGAACTACGTTAAGGGTACACGTGTCTGTGGAGTGCTCAGCCACTTACACGTTAATTTCACGAGCAGGCTGTTCCGTTGATTCGGATCAACCGGAACCATCGTCGTCGTAACCGACGGAGTGCTTCCATCCATATCTCAGACCTTCAGTATCTGGAGTGAGTGAAAAGTAAGAGAATACTGTGATATAATTGGTATTATACTAATATGTAGTTAGTTTTCCCTTTATAATAACCTTTTTACAACTTCCTAAACATGATGAGCTAACATCTATTTTCATTCACATTTTCTCGTTAACTCTTCATTTTTCCTATCATTCATCAGATTTGTAGGTAGTTCTCAGGCATTTATCATCATGTTAATTCATGTAAGGAAAATTTAATACTTTACCATATCCAGCCGCGAAAGCTACAGCGGGGGTATTATAGGTATAAAGAAAAAATATTGGTTTTAATATTCTTAGTACAGAAAACCTGTTTCAACCTGTATTAATTTGTATTCTATAAGAAAACACCTTCATCCATCAAATCAGACATTTTGTCGTGTTATATTCCAATACTTTCTGCAGTAATTTCTTTCTGAACTTGAAATAATTTGTAAGTATATCTATCTATCTATCTATCTATCTATCTATCTATCTATCTATCTATCTATCTATCTATCTATCTATCTATCTATCTATCTATCTATCCATCTTATCTATCTATCTATCTATCTATCTATCTATCTATCTTCTACTATCTATCTATCTATCTATCTATCTATATATCTATCTATCTATCTATCTGTTTATCTATCTATCTATCTATCTATCTATCTATCTATCTATCTATCTATCTATCTATCTATCTATCTATCCATCTATCTATCTATCTATCTATCTATCTATCTATCTATCTATCTATCTATCTATCTATCTATCTATCTATCTATCTATCTATCTATCTATCTATCTATCTATCTATCTATCTATCTATCTATCTATCTATCTATATATCTATCTATCTATCTATCTATCTATATATCTATCTATCTATCAGTCTGTCTATCACACACACACACACACACACACACACACATACATACACACACACACACACACACACACACACACACACACATAAATAGACCAGATAAGAGAAGTGCGGTGAGAGAGTAAATGTTTATTTATAACATTAACATATAAATATGTGTTATTTCTGGCGAAGGAAGCCCATGTTCTCATGATCACAGGGTGGCGCTTTGTTTCCTTGAGCAAGGCACATCGTTTCATACAGCTCCAGCCTACTGAACGAATATTCGGCAGTTTTAGGCCATATATTTCCTTCCATGGATTAATACGAACACAATGGATAATCTGAAACTGTCCGAAATAGCGAAATATAAATGTCATTGCAAACGGAGAAGGTCTTACTGAGTGTACCATATTTTCACTAATTGTTTTAGGTGCCTTGGTGATCACGAGTAGCTATAAACCTCTGAGCCCTCCCTATCTTAAACTAGCGGAATGTCAACAAAGGAACAGCGGGAGGGGGATAAAGTTGCAGAAACCAAGGGTGAGTGAGTTTCTATATCTGCTCGTGACTACAAAGGCACCTAAAATAATTGGTAAGAGCATGGTGTAAACAAGGTCTTATCTGTTTGCAAGCGACGGTTCCATTTTGGTATTTTCAGATGTGTTTATTGTTCAGATTATCCATCAAGTTTATATTAATTCACCGAAGATAAACTCTAGCCTAAAACTGGCGGATTTTCTTGTAATGTTCTATGTTTCGAGAACCATTTTGATATTTTACTCGTTTTATAAATTTATACATAACTAAAAAAAATCAATAAAGTATTCATATAAAACTTTATATGAAAGTATCATTACGGCCTGGCCAATTTCAGAAGCACCATACGAAAGCCATAAGATATGGAAAGGGGATCTTTCGTGCTGCAGTCTGTAGTTTGTCCTTAATTACCCTGTCTAACATAATACAATGATTATACAATATGACTATTATAACACACACACACACACACACACAGACACACATACATACATACATACATACATACATACATACATACATACATATATATATAAAGTTAATCCAAACATGAAAACACAAAGAGAAAACACAACAACGCGAGGACGTGGAACAAATATAGTATTATTGGACGCTCAGGAAGGAAGGGAAGAAGGAGGGTTTAACGTTTCGAGCGGAGCTCTTCGTCAGAAACATAGGAAAAGGAAAGATCCAGAGAAGGGAAGACGGAGGAAAAAAAATCGCCAACGGTACACACGCGGTCACATTTTATATATATATATGTATATATATGTTAGCGTCTGAGATTCAAAGGATATTTGACTGCTATTTCAAGCAGGTTAAGCGACTACTTAGAGGCTTCTCCTTATCATTTCGTCTTATTTAGGCAGTAATGAAGAACAGGAATTATTGCTAATGTATTTCTATAAATTTTCAATAAAATCTTCAATTTAATTGGAAATAAATTTACAAATTAACAAAGATTTTCTTTCACCATTGTCTTCAACCGGAAGTCTTACCCCTCATCTAAAATTAAAATCTATGCATCTATTTCCTGAAAATTCTTTGACGCATAACGCTTTGTATTATTGCACTTTTGGTATAATTTCTCGAGATTCTTTTCTAAAAGAGGTTTGTTTTCTTTTACTATATCATCTTCAATATAAGCTCTTTGTTAAACACCCTTTCTTATTTCCTCATTCACTTTTCTCAACGTATTTCAAGTACATTTTCTGAATTAATTATTCATTTATTTCTATGTATTCAATGTTTTATTTCCGTTATTTACGTATCGCATCTACCGCACGTAACATTTTTTAACCAGTTGAAGAATCGACATATTTTCATATATTCTTCCTACTATTTGCAAACTCAGTGGGAATTAATTCACCACACACTGTATTTCTTTGTATCTTACTCCTTTCAGGATTTCCTGAACGTTGTGTTACAGCTAATCGTAATATCCTCAAGATTTCAATTGCTTTACAACATATAATTCCGGTAGACGTTGGCTTTTGATCTGCCTCACTTAAGAATTGTTTCGTCATCAGTATAGAAACGATTTTCTATAAAACTTTTCTTCTTTTTATTTATAATTCTATTTCATGTATTCTCCTGTAATGTTTATTCAATAATATTCTTAAACCAGTTCCAATCACCTGCTGTTATTCAATAAATTCATTTGATCTACGAAACTTTATTTGGATTTTTGATGAGTGTACAGTCAAACGTCATTTTACATTGTTTGCCATTCATCTTCAAAATCGTTCCCAGGTGGCACAGGGAAAGAATGAAGAATGTAGTATTTCACTTGTCATGGCAATGTTAAACTAAGAGACTATAAATCAACTAAGCAATGATTATTAATTCCTGGCCGTCTGCATTATAGCTTTGCTTTATCTCTTAGCCAGAAGCGAAGGCATAATAGCAACAACAACAACAACAACAACAACACAACAACAACAACAACAACAACAACAACAACAACAACAACAACAACAACAACAACAATAATAATAATAATAATAATAATAATAATAATGTTGTGATAACCATCAGAGCATCACAACAAATCACAGCACATACCCAAGGCACACAGAGCTGCGCTCGGTAGTGAAGTGAAAGCACGCTATAAAAATAAAACTACTGAATAATAATAATAATAATAATAATAATAATAATAATAATAATAATAATGATAATGCTTTCTGCTGAAGGCACAAAGCCTTGAAATTTTGGGGGAGGAGGCTAGTCGATTACATGTTTTGTCTTGGTATAAAAGACGGGCTACAGCAAATATTCTGATCAAACCACAGATTTGGATAATTCACCTTTGGAAACATGTGTTTCGTTCAACATCCTTAAGTAACCCTTATTTAGGGACCTTTTGAGTAGGATGGGCTACTCGAAAAAAAATTCTAACAGGGCACCATCTGCAAGGTCATGCGCTGATTATCTTGATACAGGATCACCATGTCACGCACATATGATTGTGATGCATGTGTCAGGTGTACCCTCATCAGAGGGGTAGTCATGATGGGTATGCTGGCTTCGTCTATTTTATCCCAGTGTCACTTTGATGGCATGCACTGCTCTCTCATACAATAATAATAATGATAATAATAATAATAATAATATAATAATAATAATAATAATAATAAATAATAATAATAATAATAATAATAATAATAATAATAAGTGCCCTGATGCAGTACCAGGCAGTGGCTCTCATGGATTCTGATCTTAACTGATTGGAAGTGTTATCATGTACATTGTTTGGTCTTGGTATAAAAGATGGGCTACAGCAATATTCTGATCAAACCACAGATTTGGATAATTCACCTTTGGAACATGTGTTTCGTTCAACATCCTTAAGTAACCCTTATTTAGGGACCTTTTGAGTAGGATGGGCTACTCGAAAAAAAATTCTAACAGGGCACCATCTGCAAGGTCATGCGCTGATTATCTTGATACAGGATCACCATGTCACGCACATATGATTGTGATGCATGTGTCAGGTGTACCCTCATCAGAGGGGTAGTCATGATGGGTATGCTGGGCTTCGTCTATTTTATCCCAGTGTCACTTTGATGGCATGCACTGCTCTCTCATACAATAATAATAATGATAATAATAATAATAATAATAATAATAATAATAATAATAATAATAATAATAATAATAATAATATAATAATAATAATAATAAGTGCCCTGATGCAGTACCAGGCAGTGGCTCTCATGGATTCTGATCTTAACTGATTGGAAGTGTTATCATGTACATTGTTTGGTCTTGGTATAAAAGATGGGCTACAGCAAATATTCTGCTCAATACCACAGATTTGCTTGTCAGTTGTTTGACCTTAACCAGTTGAGCATGTCCCTTAGTGGCTGACGATATGTGCATCTCTGATCATGAGCAGAAGTAGTGGGGGAGCATCATAGCCATGTGTTGAGAGGGATTCTTTGGGGTTTGAATAGTTCACCTCTGGAAACATGGGTGGTTCTTTCAACATCCTTAAACAACCCTTATTCAGGGACCGTTTGAAGAAAATTCTAACTGGGCCCCACCTGCAAGGTCATGTGCTGTTTATCTTGATATGAGATCAGCATGCCGCGCACATATGGTTGTGAAGCATGTACCTGGTGTACCTTTATCAGACGGGTAGTCATGATGGGTATATTGGGCTTCGTATATTTTACCCCAGTGTCACTTTGATGGCATGAACTGCTCTCTCACTCAATAATAATAATAATAATAATAATAATAATAATAATAATAATAATAACACACTATATATCTATACATATAGCTATCTATTTATCAATATATTAGTTCAACCAGTTTATCAAAATCCCTTAGCTTGGTCTTGACAAGGCTGTTCCATTTCCAAGTACCACATTCTATCTTCTGCTTAATATTTAAATATTTCAGGATTGACCCGAATGAAAAAATATGTCGCCCAAGAGAGACTTCAATTTGAACAATGTTCATGATGTTTCATATTTAGATACTTTTATTAAATTTCTTCTCTTGTTAAACATAAGTAAATCTTGGAGTTAGATGGTTTTGATTTTGCTGTCGAGTGACTTTTGGGGCCAATCTTGTATTCATATATATTACTCTTTACTCTTTACTCTTTTACTTGTTTCAGTCATTTGACTGTGGCCATGCTGGAGCACCGCCTTTAGTCGAGCAAATCGACCCCGGGACTTATTCTTTTGTAAGCCCAGTACTTATTCTATCGATCTCTTTTGCCGAACTGCTAAGTTACGGGACATAAACACACCAGCATCGGTTGTCAAGCAATGCTAGGGGGACAAACACTGACACACAAACACACACACGCATATATATATATATATATATATATATATATATATATACATATATACGACGGGCTTCTTTCAGTTTCCGTCTACCAAATCCACTCACAAGGCATTGGTCGGCCCGAGGCTATAGTAGAAGACACTTGCCCAAGGTGCCACGCAGTGGGACTGAACCCGGAACCATG
>NC_043012.1:9324599-9334599 GCF_006345805.1 Octopus sinensis
TTATTTGTAAAGTTGTGAAATTCTGTTTCGACAATAGCATAGTAATAAAAGTTACGCGATATTCTGCAGGCGTAAATCTTGTTACACGGTACTTTATCTAATATGGTTTCACTGCTTTTTAAAACGGTCATACGTTTACGGACCAAACATACGCGTATGTACGCACATTTGTAAGTATTCTTTAAAATTTCATTAAGCAGGTATGCACATACGCATATATACACTTGCTCTCCTACACACAAACTTATGCATAGAAAAAAAACAACAAAAGCAAAACCACTATGTTCCGGAATATGTCTTCGAATTAAAGAGAATAACTTTGTCAGACTGTTATTACTAAACAGACATCTAGATTTATGTGTGTACATATATACTTGATATATGTAGATATGTAGATCTATATCAATGTACCTATCTGTCAGTTCGCCTATTCTATCCTCCCCTCTTTCTCTCTCTACACACACATACACATACACGCACACTCACTCACATACATACGCACACACACGCACACGTATGTGTATGTGTGTGTAACTTAAAAATAACATATCAAGATAAACACTGGCCAACAAATTCTAACTTTTTTCTGATGACCTAAGTTTCAGACGGAAGAAATACCTATTTCTATTTCTTTACGACCCACAGAGAGGACAAACAAGGACAGACAAACGAATTAAGTCGATTACATCGACCCCAGTGCATAACGGGTACTTAATTTATCGACCCCTAAAGGATGAAAGGCAAAGTCGACCTCGGCGGATTTTGAACTCAGAACGTAACGGCAGACGAAATACCGCTAAGCATTTCGCCCGGCATGTTAACGTTTCTTATTTATTTACTGCCCACAAGGGGCTAAAAACAGAGGGAACAATCCAATGATAGACAAATGGATTAAGTCGATAATAGCGACCCCAGTGCGTAACTGGTACTTATGTAATCGACCTCGAAAGGATGAAAGGCAAAGTCAACCTCGACGGAATTTGAAGTCAGAACGTAGCGGCAGACGAAATACCTATTTTTTTACTACCCACAAGGGGCTAAACACAGAGGGGGCAAACAAGGATAGACAAACGGATTAAGTCGATTATATCGACCCCAGTGCGTAACTGCTACTTATTTAATCGACCCCGAAAGGATGAAAGGCAAAATCGACCTCGGCGGAATTTGAACTCAGAACGTAACGGCAGACGAAATACTGCTAAGCATTTCGTTCGGCGTGCTAACGTTTCTGCCAGCTCGCCGCCTTCTTACTATCAAGAGAATGTACAAAAGATACCATAGTTAAACATTTATCTTTTAGTTATGAATATTTTATGTATCTAGACATCTATTTAGACAAACCTAGATATATCATTATGTTCTTTATTGTTTTCTCTCTTTTCACACTTATTTCAGTAGCATGGCTTCATTGCGACGGAAGTGTTTGAATTCCCCTGGCTCTTTTTTTTTATATACGTGGGTGTTTTTTCATAGTACCATATCAAAGAATGAACGTTAGTGACTTTGTCAAAATATTCCACTAGGCATACTTTAAGATTAAATTTGGTGACTAGGATAAATCGTGGGCCGTGCACAATGTATGTAAACCCCGCGTCGAAAATCGATGCGAACGGCCAAAGGTCATAAGCAAACAACTAACATTTGGCATTCCTATAGTATGGCGGGAGCAAAGGACCATGTTAACGATTTCTACTTTTGTCTCACAAAGACTTCTGGTTATAGTAAGAGAATACGTCAGAAAATTAGTTGCCCAAATTTGGATTCAAGACTTCATCCACGAATCCACTCAGATGAAATACCAGGACCCGTTTTCAAGGATCTACATTCACTGCAAGGCGAAAGTGATATATGTAAAGTAGATGTAAAACGTGAACATAAGAATGGTACAGACTTTGTAGAGACGTCAAGCAAAGAACGTGAAAACATCAACCAGGCAGAACCTAATGATTTAGTTTGAGACCTAGGACTGTGAAAAGGGTTATCAGAATTGTTAGCTTCTAGGCTTAAAGAGAAGAATTTTTTGCAGAAAGAAACAAATCTGACTTTTTTTTTATCAGAACAGGGGAAAAGATCACTTAGCTTTCTTTACGACTGGAAAATATTTTTTTACTGTTGTGACGTGGTGGGACTATTAAACACGATGGATGTTGAACAGTATGAGTCTAATGAATGGATACTCTTTATAGACAGTTCAAATTACTCCATAATGGAAACTTGGTGTGCTTCCCATTGGTCACACTGTGCACTTAAAAGAGAATTATGATCACATAAAAGTTGTATTAGGTTTACTCAAGGTCATATGTGTGGATCTAAAAGTGGTCAGCTTTTTACTTGGCCAACAAGGAATGCTTACCAAATATCCGTGTTTACTGTTTTTTATGGGATAGTCGAGCGAAAGACAAACACTGGGAATAGAGACTCTGGCAAGTTAGGAAAAGTTTGACCGTTGGGGGGAAGAATATCATACACCAACCACAGGTTGAGCGAGAGAAAATCATTTTCCCATACCCACCGCTTCATATTAAACTAGGACTAATGGAGCAATTTGTCAAAGCTCTTAATGTACATGGTAACTGTTTCAAATTCATATGTACATTTCCTGGCCAACTTATGATAAAATAACGGCTAGTGTTTTTGATAGGCCACAAATTAGAAAGTTAATGGAATGCAAATTTATCGAGTTCGATGACTGACGTAGAAAAAAGAGCATGGAATTCATTTGTGGCTGTGGTGAAAGGATTTTTGGGGGATAGAAAAAGCTGCAAACTACAAGGATTTGGAGAGGACATTACTTCATAGCTTTCATCTTTTAGGCTGCAACATAAGCATAAAGCTTCATTTCCGCAATAGCCATCTCGATGTATTTCCAGCTAATCTCGGAGACGTTAGCTATGGGCATAGTGAGAGTTTTTATCAAGCAATCAATGCTAGTGTCCTAGTGAAGGCACTTGGTTTAGTGGTTAGGCTATTTGGTCCACGATCTCACGGTTATGAATTCTGTTCTCGGTGGCACATTTTTGTCCTTGAGCAAGACATTTTATTTCACGTTGCTCCAGTCCATTCAGCTGTACTACAAAGGGCCAGCCTCATCATATTCTTAGTCACGTTGGATCTCCCCGAGAACTACGTTATGAGTTTATGTGACTGTGAAGTTCGTAGCCACTTGCACGTTAATTTTGCGAATAAGCTGTTCCGTTAATTGGATCAACTGAAACTATTCTTCTCGTAACCGACGGAGAGCGTGTGTCTTTGTTTGGCGACCGACAAACATGCACAGCGCCAAACTTAATGAATGAATTATTATATAATTTAATGTGGTCTAGAATTGAAAGCCGATCATTCATTACACATGTTCCTTTCAAGGGACACTGTAAACAGCAAGACCCAGAACAGTATTCGTCGACACCATGTTCAATGGTGTAATAAAACA
Organism: Octopus sinensis; assembly: GCF_006345805.1. Taxonomy (NCBI): domain Eukaryota; kingdom Metazoa; phylum Mollusca; class Cephalopoda; order Octopoda; family Octopodidae; genus Octopus; species Octopus sinensis. The sequence continues at coordinate 9,328,030 of NC_043012.1, forward strand.
ATCCTGGTACACTTTCTCCTTTCGCGTGAAAGGAAGAAAGACAATCTTTAACAGAAGAATAATACAAGAAGCAGTAAAGTGGTGATTGGAGAATTGTGTCTACTCAAATTGAGCTGACGTTGGCTCGAACCTAGCAGCAAAGTCAGCGGCAACATGTATTCACAGCATCTCGGTAAACAGCTGCACTGGTGTGTGATTATTGACAATAACTTTGCTTGCGTGGAGGAATAAATGAAAATCTTTCTTTGAAAGAATTTATTCTAAACGAATATTTCAGTACTGCAGACTAACAATGGAAATAAACAGAAAATTCTGTAACAGAGTATCTTTGGGGTTCTGAGTTGAAAGTACCTAAGCTAAAGCACGCAGAATAAAGCCGCTGGCACAGATTCACCTTCATCTCTGCTGTACGTGTGCACTGACCGTTAACGTTCTAGATTACTTCCACTGTTTGCAGCGGTCCTTGGCAGGAACGTGTGTAATGAATGATCGCCACATTGACCATGTCAGAGAACGTTGAGCAGGGTATCTGCATCAAATATTGCCAAAAGCTTGCCGATACCTACTCAGAGGCCCACGCAAAGTTTTCAGAAAGTTTTCATCGTTCTCAACAAAATCAAGATCTTGTGCAACTAAAAATTGCGTGTGTTTTTGGTCAGCTGAAAGCAGTTTTAGCATAGACACGTGTCTCGTACCAAAATCTTTAATGATAATAGACTGAACTGTACCATAACTAATTTGCACATCCTCTGATAACTCATGGATGGTGATTCGACGATTTCCCCTTAGAGCTGCACGCACATATGCGACGGTTTTCCCAGTTCTGCTGGTTGCGGGTCTCCCAGAACATTCATCAATATCGGCATTTTTCGGCCATGTTGAAAACGTCTTAACCCCTCGTACAATTGTGTGCGGCTCATACACTCATCTCCATACACTTTTTGCAAGCTTGCGTAGGCCTCTGCACAGGTATCACCATGACAACTTTCTCTGTTATGGTCATATGCTACACACCTTCCTTGTAAGCACTGCTGTAACAGCGGAAATGAGCCAGAACGTTAAAACTTAGTGCACCTGCACAGCAGAGTTCAAGGTCAATCTCTGCGAAGCGGCTTTACACTGCGTGCTTTAGCTTCGTTACTATGGTGACAGTCTGGATACTTATTGATCAGACGTCGTACATATACATACATACATACACACGTACATACATACATACATAGAGACATACATACATAGATACATTCATAAATAAATACATATCTATCTATCTACCTATCTCTCTCTCTCTCTCTCTCTCTCTCTCTCCTCTCTCTCTCTCTCTCTCTCTATATATATATATATATATATATATATATATATATACATATCTTCATATAAAACTGTCTGATGAACGGCAACGAGAAACTCAGAGTAACAGATATTGTTGAATTTTCTGCTGCTTTAAATAAAGCATATTACTCTACCACTGGTATTTGAGTACTCTTTTTTCCACCTTGTTTCACATTTATGTGTTTACTCCGGTATATAATATATATATATATATATATATATATATATACATTTACAAGGTGTTAAAAAGATGGATTTCGCTCAGAACGCCAGTATTACCTCCTGACATGGTCTTTTCGGTGACGAATAAGCCGAGCTAAACCGAAAATTATTTTTTCATTATAAAAATCGGTGAACGAAACAGTTAACATTTGTGCGAAAGGTAGACGCTTTAGAATTAAATTAATATACGCACTAGAAACAGCTTCAGATGAAAGTGTGCATACACGTTAATAAGTCGTATACAAACATGAAAAGGCAATAGCTGCAATATTTAGTATCTTAGAAGCTTCTCAAAGAAGAGAAGTCTTTGTCAAGTGCACAGAGCTGATAATGTCGGTGGATTGCTAATCTTATCTATTAATGGGTTAAACTATGTCTAAATGATCTTCTCTCTCATCCTAGAACCATAATCGATCATGGTATTAAAATTTTGAGTTCGTTGTACAAAAGATATTTAACCAGACTGCCGAGTTCAAAGAGTTAGGATTAGGAAGAGGTCTTTGAGTATATAAGATAATAAGGATTAACATGAAAACAGATTTAGATTCAGATTGACAGCAAAGAAAGTAGAGTGGTACATTTTGGGAAATTACATACTGTAGCGGTCATTTGTTTGTTTGACTGAAAAATAATTATTTGTTCCTGATATGATCAACGTAATTAAAATGATATATGCTTGTTTGAAAATTTATCTTGTACAGAAGGTCCTTGGAATCGGGTTATTAATGATGTTCGTAAAATTGGTCTTGATGTCAGGGATTAGGAAAGGCATGGTCAGAATCATAGACATAGGAGTAGTAATAATAGAATTGTAGGTCTTTCTTGCCTTATCTATCTATCTATCTATCTATCTATCTATCTATCTATCTATCTATCTATCTATCTATCTATCTATCTATCTGTCTGCCTGTCTATCTATCTGTCTGCCTGTCTCTCTGTCTATCTGTTTGTTCGTCTCTCTCTCACTCTGTCTGTCTGTCTGTCTGTTTGTCTGTCTGTCCGTCTGTCTGTCTGTCTGTCTGTCTGTCTGTCTGTCTATCTATCTATCTATCTATCTATCTATCTATCTATCTATCTATCTATCTATCTATCTATCTATCTATCTATGTATCACTGTCTGTTTTTGTGCTTGTGTCTGTGTGTGTACGATTGTACGCGCCCGTCTGCGTTTGTGTTGTGTAAAGGCGCATGGCATAGGGATTAGTGCGTTTGAATCATGATCGCGATTTCGATTTCCAGAAATGAGAAAAACACTTCATTTTCTGCTCTTCCTTTCCATTCATCTGAAAATGAGTTACAGAGGCCTGTGAGTACTATCCAGTGTGGAGTACTGTATCTTAGTCACATGTACGACATAGAAACTAAGATAAAGTCCGACTTTGTAATCCAGTGAGATCATGACAGACCTAAACTATAACATACATACACACACATACACACAATATAGGTATGTATGTATATAAGTGCATATAAATATAAGTATTATGAATATACATACTCTTATTATGTACATCTGTGCATGTATGTGTGTTTGTGTTTGTGAATGTTTGATAAACCAGATGACAGATTAAATGAACCGGAAATTTATTTGGCGAGATAGAATTACAATTGAAGAAATCTTTCTGTAAAACAAATCCACGTCGTTACGTCTGTTTCGAACTACAGGTCACATTTTTTACTTCTCAGCCAATCAGCATGTACTGACTGCAATGACGTGGACACTGGAAGAAGGAGAATGGAACCAAAAACATTTGACGCCGGACAGGAAGACCTGAATCGCAGGAGTACTTCCTATAGAGGTGTTAAGAGAACATCATTCATAAGAGAACATCGACCATAGTGGCAGGAGATGATGCGTTATGTCTCTCATATCATGGAGGCCCTAAGCCTATGGCAGTAAGCGATGATGGTAGCGAAATATAAATTACAATTTTAAAATATGTCAGACAAAAATCCCCCTAATAATATTCCTCTAATGTAAATACGCATACTCTATGATCTTAAATATGCAATATAGTGAGTTAAGAGATTACCTTTACATATAAAATAATTCTATTAGTTGTGTTTTAAAAAAAGAAATAAGCAATCGGCGAATCTAAAATCTAAAATACCATAGGAGTGCATCTATGAAAACAATTGAAATGAAAACGGCAAGGAACTAATTCCAATAAATTTAGATAATCATAATTTTCGGATATTGGAATGCATAAATTCTGCATTGGATACCATATCCGACTGAGTGCTCCCTGCTTTCGTAATACAAACTTCCTATTTTAAACTGATCCAAAATAAAATCTTTGATCAAAATTTTATATTAATTTGTGTTTCAAAAACCGGCTTAATAACGACCGAATTTTTTTACTAAATTATTTCTTCATTATTTTCTAAATTAATTGAAATAACGGTAGTATATTTAAACAGAAATATACTGCTCCTGTTTCAATAAATTTAGTTCAACAGAATTTGAATTACATTAACCCAACAGTAGAGGGTGGAAATGAACTCATGGAAACCATGTGCCAAATATATGGAGAATGTATTTCCGTATTTCCGATGTTCATCATATTAGAGTAGATCTGGTCATTAAACCTAATATGTTTCGCTACGATAAGACCTTTTCAGTGAAGCATTTCCTATGCAGTTGGAAAAGCGTCAAAGAAACGATGTGTATATAATAAAAATGGGAATGAAATGATGATGATTATGAACATGAATAATGTGACAGCAGTGCTTATCGTTTACTTAGTGCTAACATAGAGATATTTGTAGTGGCGAACGTTGGTGGTGACGAAACATGTGTCGGTGTTGATGAAGGCGGCTACGTTGTATTTTAATGTTTGCAGATGATTTATTTGTATTCTCAGTAAAAAAAAAAAAAAAAAAAATTGCAAACAACATCGAAATTGCATTCTCTGATATATTACCTTTTTAATTTTTACATTTTTGTATTTTTAAAACACTGAAAATGTAAATCCTCTCAACACAGTCTTTTATGCTTCAAGTGCTCACGGATATTTCCATTGTTTCTTTATAATAAGGCATAATTTGTAATTCATTAATATAAATACATTACCAGAAACATACTACTACTACTCTACTACTACTACTACTACTACTACTACTACTACTACTACTACTAATACCACTATTGCTGCTGCTGCCGCAGCTGCAGTTGCGGCTACTGCCACTGATACATATAGCAATAATAATAATAATAATAATAATGATAATAATAATAATAATAATAATAATGATGATAATAATAATAATAATAATAACAATAATAATAATAATAATAATAATAATAATAATAATAATAATAACAATGATAATAGAGAATGATGATGATTTGTTTTGTATTAATGATAATTTCATTATTATAATCGGCTTCGCGGGTGTAAATAGTAAGAACAACCTTTTAAAATGTGATATTGTGTATATTATCCAATTTTCTGTTATTGAGAGGCGTTAAGTAAAAATATCTGAGTAAATTAGATTATAATTACAACAAAATAGCAGGAGAATACAAAACGTACATATACATACATACATATATATATATATATATATAATATATATATATATATATATATATATATAATATATATATATATATACATGCATACATACATATACACACACATGTATATGTATATGCAAATATACATATATATATATATGTGTATATATATATATATATACATATATGCATATAAATAAATAGATATACATATACAAATATATGAATATATGAATATTAATGAATATATATAATTATCATACCTACACACACACACACGCACACACATATACATGTACATATATTTTGCATGTGAATGTGTTCACGTGTGTACATATATGTATATATATATATATATATATATATATATATAATATATATATATATATATATGTTTGTTTATGTATATATTTATTTGCATGTATGCATGTGTATGTGAGAGAGAGAGAGAGAAAGAGAGAGAGTGACAGTGAGAGATAGATTAATAGAGAGTAGTATAGAGAGAGAGGAGGAGGAAAGAGAGAGCGAGAGAGAGAGAGTGATAGAGAGAAAGAGATAGTGAGCGGGATTTATTAAATGGGGAGTAGAAAGAGTACAGTATGTTTCTGAACGGAAACCAACGTTAATTGTTAAGAAGTTTCATAAAATAAGACGCCGATGGTGGAAGCAGTGGTATTGGTGTAAGACAAGAAGAGGGTACCATGGGTGCTATTGGCAGAAAGGACAATAGCAACAACAACAGCATCTAGGAAAGCCGTACGAGTATCATCAGTATTTAAATCGAATGTAATAAACCTTATCAAATACTGCAAGAACGAAATTTTGCTCCTAATTATTGTCACAAATTCCATCAATGAAATCACTAAATCCATCACCAGTAATTACCAACATCTTCATGATTATGATGATTATGATGGTGATGATGATCAACATCATCAACATCATCATCATAGCCGCCGCTGCCGCTACCGCCACCACCACCACCACCACCATCACCACGACCGCCACCACCACCACCACCACCACCACAGCACTATCACCACTGCCCTTCACCACTATCATCATCATCATCATCATCATCATCAACAACAGTAGAAAATAGCAACAACTGAAAGGAAATCAAAATTATCGATTCCTGCATTTAGAACTATATATGGTGTGTAAATCATACTTTCTGTTCAACTGCTAAATTATTATACATACATACATACATGCATACATACATACATATATATATATAGGGAGAATTCACGAAAAAAAACAAAAGACGACGACAGGTGTTGTAGAAAACAAACAAATGTATTAGTAAAACGCTCGGGAACAGAAAGTCTTTTACGTTTCGAGTCTACGCTCTTCCACAGAAAGGAACACAGAAAGAAACAAGGAGAGAAAAAATGTGTGTAGTGGCTACCGATCTATCATATATATATATATATGTATATATATATATGATAGATCGGTAGCCACTACACACATTTTTTTCTCTCCTATATATA
>NC_043012.1:9337099-9349599 GCF_006345805.1 Octopus sinensis
TCCCTTTGTCCTTGTTTTTTCCCTCTATGTTTAGCCCCTTGTGAGCCATAAAGAAATAAGAATCGTTAACTTGCCGGGCAAAATACTCAGCGGTATTTCGCTCGTCTTCACGTTCCGAGTTAAAATTTCGCTGAGGTAGACTTTATCTTTCATGCTTTCGGGGGGTCGATAAAATAAGTTCCAGTTGAGCATTGGGGTCCATTTCATCGACTAACCTCCTCTCCCAGACTTTCTGGCTTTGTACCAAAATTTGAAATCGATAAAATGCTGAATCAATTTGAACAACAGTAGCTCTTGTCTTTCAGTATCATTGCTGTTCAACTGACTGATTATTATCCTAGAAACAGGCCTGAGGGCGAATCAAATTTTCTATTGCACGCACGTCAAATTATCTTAGAGCCAAGCTAGAGGGTGAATTCAATTTACATTAAATTTTCTATTTGTGGTTAAAACCATTTCACTTATTTGTATACTTTTGGACATAAACATTTTTCATTTTGGTTCCCAAAGTCTAGATATTTTTATGCTGTAGGGAAGAAATCATTGTTTGTTTCGATCAGAGGAGATGAATATAGTGAACGTGTTTGATTTCAAGTTCCGTTAAAGTCCCCGGTCTGTCTTTCAAATGGATTTCCTATAATACGATTTGATATTCCATGGTTAATTATATCAACTCTGTAGTAAAGAGCAAAATGTGGGGTTGGTTCGCATTCTGTGAAGAGAACTTACCTCTGACGAGGACCCAAGTATCATATTAATACGGTTAAAAGCGATGAGTGGAGACAAGTGGTAGGTAGATATTAAAGAGCTGGTAGAAACGTTAGCGCGCCGAGCGAAATGCTTAGCGGCATTTCGTCTGTCGCAACGTTGTGAGTTCAAATTCCGCCTAGGTCGACTTTGCCTTTCATCCTTTCGGGGTCGATAAATTAAGTACCAGTTACGCACTGGGGTCGGTGTAATCGACTTAATACCTATGTCTGTCCTTGTTTGTCCTCTCTGTGTTTAGCCCCTTGTGGGTAATAAAGAAATAGATATTAAAGAGAAATCAAAGGCGATATGAACACGAGGAACCATAAATAAGGGGAGAACACCATCTAACACAATAAGGAAGGATAAAAAATGATAATTGATGGAAATAAATAGAAAAAGTAAAACTATTGAGTTAACGGCTTCCGTGTCTCTCACTCATGCCTGTCCTGTGTCTAACACACCGTCCTGGTACACATCGTCTGGCTAGTCCTTCTTTCTCACAAATTTCGTCCCTCCGGAATCTTCACGAAACGGTTTAAAACGGAATATTAACATCATGAAACTTATCTATCTTGAAAGGTGACCTCTACATACCTTTCAAGATAGATAAGTTTCATGCTGTTAATATTCCGTTTAAACCGTTTCGTGAAGATTCCGGAGGGACGAAATTTGTGAGAAAGAAGGAATGGCCAGACTCAGTAAGTAACAAAAAAAAAAATAAAAGAAAAAAGATTTCGGAGATAGAAAGAAGAAAGTAAGAATGAAAAATAACGAGATGGAAATGGTAACTCAAATGTAACAGAATAAGAAGAGAAAATATGAGGAATAGAATTGGTAAGGTATGAACGGTACCGAGTACTAATAATAACAAATTTGTTTACAGGAAAAATTTCTCATGAAAGTCAGTCATGCTTGCAGTAGATTAGTAGATCGACGACATCCAAATAATATTCCTTGTCTTTTACGACAAAATGTTTGGAAGAAATTGTTATGTGGTAACCAACTTCAAAAACTCTCTAAAGATCGTTGCCTAGCATCTTTAAACTACACAGTAGCTGAATTTCTTAATAAAACTTCTGTTGAAATATTTGACATGAATCCCTTCAATTTTGGAATCATTTTGAACCAGGAGTGGCTGTGTGGTAAGTAGCTTGCTTACCAACCACATGGTTCCGGGTTCAGTCCCACTGCGTGGCACTTTGGGCAAGTGTCTTCTACTATAGCCTCGGTTCGACCAAAGCCGCGTGAGCGGATTTGGTAGACGGAAACTGAAAGAAGCCTGTCGTATATATGTATGTATATATGTGTGTGTGTATGTTTGTGTGTCTGTGTTTGCCCCCCTAGCATTGCTTGACAACCGATGCTGGTGTGTTTACGTCACCGTCACTTAGTGGTTCGGCAAAACAGACCGATAGAATAAGTACTGGGCTTACAAAGAATAAGTCATGGGGTCGATTTGCTCGAGTAAAGGCGGTGCTCCAGCATGGCCGCAGTCAAATTACTGAAACAGGTAAAAGAGTAAAATAGTAAAGAGTATCTATAATCATATTTCTATATAATCTAACATCTTTATAAGTCACTGTATCTTTGCTCTGGTTTCCACCCTCATAGTTCTATGATATGTTAAATCTATTTTGGAGTTGCCCTGTATACATTTAGACGTTACGGAGCCTCATTATATATAGGATGCACGGTTGAAGCTGCAATTTTCATCAGTTGATTAATATCCTCATTCTGGCACAATTCAAATTTATTTATAACATCATATTATTCTCTTGGTTATCATTTTAGTTAGGTAGAAGCAGATCAATAAATTTTGCACATAGTTCAACACAGTGTAAATGTGCAAAGCTTCGTTTGTAAATGTTCATAATTAATAATTTTCTGTAATTGTAGAATTCAAGAAAAATATTACCGTTTGAAAAGACGAAAAGAAAACAACAATTACACGCGTAAAATATGAAGTTAAAACGAAGCAAAATGATAAACTATCCATCTATCTATCTAATTATCTATCTATCTATCTATCTATCTATCTATCTATCTATCTATCTATCTATCTATCTATCTCTATCTATCTATCTATCTATCTATCTATCTATCTATCTATATCTTCTATCTATCTATCTATCTATCTATCTATCTATCTATCTATCTATCTATCTATCTATCTATCTATCTATCTATCTATCTATCTACCTATCTATCTATCTATCTATCCATGCCGAGGAGAAACATGTGAATAGTTATTGCATATAATTGGTCAAGAATTATGTACACATACTCAAAGACATACGTATATGTGGGCGTATATATATATATATATATATATATAATATATGTATATGTACGAGATCAGTGGCTGTGTGGTAAGTAGCTTGCCTACCAACCACATGGTTCCGGGTTCAGTCCCACTGCGTGGTATCTTGGGCAAGTGTCTTCTACTATAGCCTCGGGCCGACCAATGCCTTGTGAGTGGATTTGGTAGACGGAAATTGAAAGAAGCCCGTCGTATATATGTATATATATATGTATGTGTGTGTATATGTTTGTGTGTCGGTGTTTGTCTCCCCAACATCGCTTGACAACCGATGCTGGTGTGTTAACTTCCCCGTAACTTAGCGCTTCGGCATGAGAGACCGATAGAATAAGTACTGGGTTTACAAAGAATAAGTCCCGGGGTCGATTTGCTCGACTAAAGGCGTTGCTCCAGCATGGCCGCAGTCAAATGACTGAAACAAGTAAAAGAGTAAAACAGAGTAATAAGTGTCCGAACTGTTGCAATAGTAACAAAGCCAAAGCACGTAAAGTGAAGTAGCTTGGCTCATCCAACGGAAAGCAGTAAAATAATAGAAAATAACAGTAAGCGAGGAAACGGATAAATAATTAAAAAGCATACCTACAAAGATTATGCAATTCAGAGGCTCATATACCATGATTTCGGGTTCTGGCCCGATAGGCCTCAACCTTCTTCAGTATGAGTTGCTGGGGCACAAATTCCAGATCTGCCACACTATAGATTCATCTGCGTTCTGGTTTGCTTTGCGACAAAAACCAGTCCGCATGGTGCAAGTATTTATGAGCAAAACATTCGAAATCTTAACATTCGAAATAAGGTGTAACTACTGTTAATATCACCTATACTCTTTTTTTTTATACTTGTTTCAGTCATTTGACAGCGGCCATGATGGAGCACCGCCTTTAATCGAGCAACTCGACCCCGGGACTTATTCTTTTGTAAGCCGAGTACTTATTCTATCGGTCTCTTTTGCCGAACCGCTATGTGACGGGGACATAAACACACCAGCATCGGTTGTCAAGCAATGCTAGGGGGACAAACACAGACACACAAACAAACACACATACATATATATATATATACATATATACGACGGGCTTCTTTCAGTTTCCATCTACCAAATCCACTCATAAGGCTTTGGTCGGCCCGAGGCTATAGTAGAAGACACTTGCCCAAGGTGCCACGCAGTGGGACTGAACCCGGAACCATGTGGTTGGTAAGCAAGCTACTTACCACACAGCCACTCCTGCGCCTATGGTGAATATTTTTAATTGAGAATAATAACAGTAGTAACATAAGCGGTTGACAGGTTTAATAGTATTATATAACATAAAATTAGCACGAAGCATTAGGATGCTGTAAACATTAGCGTATTTAGAAATGAGTGCTAAAGAGTCAATTCAACCGCCTGAAGGCACCAAAATAGTAGAAAATAACAGTAAGTGAGGAAACGGATAAAGAATTAAAAACGATAAACGTCGCCCTTTTCAAGCCAAGCCAGGACATGGGCCCGGTTTCCCGGTTTCTGTGGCGTATGTGTTCTCCTCCGCTGGACGCGACGCCAGTCCATTGCAGCGTTACTCAAGAAACAGAAAGAGAGAGTGAGAGAAAGTTATGGCGGAAGAGTACAACAGGGGTCGCCACCACCCTCTGCCGGAGCCTCGTGGAGCTTTTAGGTGTTTTCGCTCAATAAACACATAGGAATCGAAACCGCGATCCTCCGACCGCGAGTCCGCTGCCTAACCACTAGGCCATTGCGCCTCCAAAAAATGAAAAAACATACCTTTAAAGGTTATGCAATTCAGAGGCTCATATACCATGGTTTTGGGTTCTGGCCCTCAACCTTCTTTAGTATGAGTTACTGGGGCAAAAATTCCAGATCCTGAAACACTTACAAGGATTTGGTCGACCTGAGGTTATAGTAGAAGACAATTGTCCACAGTGCTTTGTAGTGGGATTGAACCTGGAACCATATGGATGGAAGTACACTTGTTACCACACAGCGACGCCTGCGCGTGCATATGCATGTGTATTCTTATATATCTAAACCAAGCGGTTTTATTTGTTTATTTGCATTATTATCATTATGTACATATGTAGTGTGTGTATATATGTATATGCATGTATGCACATGTATGTATGTATGTATTTATGTATGTATGTATGTATGTATGTATGTGTGCATACATGTATTTAAATATATCTGCGATCGTAGGTGCCCACGTGTGGAGGCGTGTTTTTAAATGTGTGAAAGCTGCGATAAAACCTAATAAGAAAATTGATGTTCGAAATTTAAGAAAGAATTGTTGTGAATACATATGTATGTAAAAGAGAGAACTATATATATATACATATATATATATATATATATATATATATATATACTATATATATATATATATATAATATATATATATATATATATATATATGTATGTGTGTGTGTGTGTGTGTGTGTGTGTGTGTGTGTGTGTGTGTGTGTGTGTGTGTATGCATATTGTGCTAAATTTGAACAAATTCAAATTTTCGAAAACCAGTGAAAAGTAGGGAGGTGTAGAAACAAATCGATATTTCAGCTTTTGGAAAAAGAAAAAGATTAACGTAGAAGTTAAATGAAAACATAACACAGCTGAACACTTGTGTTAAATTATATTAAAATATCGTTTAGTGAATTGATTTCAGTAGAAACGTTTGGGGAAAGCTATAATTTAATAACGACTAAGGCAAACTAGAGTATAATCACAAAATTTAACGGCTGAAATAGGTAATTTATAATGGATCTGGTAACTGATTGTGTACCACTCTGAATGGTGTCAGAAATAAATATCTGTATGTCAGTTTTAGAACCACCTTAGAATAGAAAGATCCGGTTTCGTATTTATATAATTTAGAATTCTATGTCGAGAAGTATATCTATTTCTTTGTTTCCCACAGGGGGCTAACCACAGAGGGGAAAAAACAAGTACAGACAGAGGGATCAAGTCGATTACATCGACCCCAGTGCGTAACTGGTACTTATTTAATCGACCCCGAAGTCGACTTCGGCTGAATTTGAACTCAGAACGTAGCGGCAGACGAAATACCTATTTCTTTACTAACCACAACGGGGATGAACAAGGACAGACAAACGGATTAAGTCGATTACATCGACCCCAGTGCGTAACTGATACTTAATTTATCGACCCCGAAAGGATGAAAGGCAAAGTCGACCTCGGCGGAATTTGAACTCAGAACGTAACGGCAGGCGAAATACTGCTAAGATTTTCGCCCGGCATGCTAACGTTTCTGCCAGCTTGCCGCCCTATATATGATGTATTCGTAGTAGTAGTAGTAGTAGTAGTTTATATGGAATGTAGCAGTAGTAGTAGTAGTAACAGTAGCAGTAGCAATAGTAGTAGTAGTAGCAGCAGCAGCAGCAGTAGTAGTAGTAGTAGTAGCAGTAGCAGCAACATTAGTAGTAGTAGTAGTAGTAGCAGTACGGAGGAAGGTGCTGTAACAACGCGTCGCTGCATCCACCACATGTTGGTGATTCCCTAGTATTCCTGGTGGATAATGCCTCTGCTACATTCAGGCGACAACCCTCCAACCCATGGGTCGGGTCATTTTGGGTAGTTGTTGCTGGTGAGCGCTCTACGAAGTCAGACTACAAATCCTAACTCAATCTCGTTCTATATTTAAGAGATGAGGAATCATATACATTATTTACATTATTTACAATTGGCGGATATTTGTCACATGCATATAAACACAAATAGACCGATCTTACGTTACAAGGATGTTTGCAAAAGGGACATGAAGGCCTGCAACATCAATATCAGCGGTTGGGAGGCAGTTGCCGGCAACCGTGGAGAATGGCGACGTACCGTAAAAGAGGGAATACAAAGGAGTGACAGAGAGAGAGAGGAGAAATGGAAAGAAAAGAAGAGACGTCAACAAGAAACTATGGCACTACCACCAGCCAGGAACAGTCTTCGCTACATTTACAGTACCTGCCAGAGGGAGTGTTTGTCCAGGATAGGACTACACAGCCACAGCAGGAAATGTATCAGGACATGAAATATAAAAGCAGGACTAGACTACTTTATGCGCAACTCCATTGTCTCCCGAGACAAAAAGGATGCCAACCAATAAACATAGACATCTCAACAGTATATAGACAACTTCATTTTTGAAAGTTTTACTTCTTTGGATATTTGCCTGTCAATATTTGCTATTGGTAACCAACTTGATGGATATACATTACGGAAGCACTCCGACGCATTTAGAATTGCTATGCGACCGCAATAGCCTGGTAACGAGTATTATTTTCAACAATCCGCTTGAAAACCCCAAAACAACCCATTAGATGGTCCAGGTGGAACTGAGTGAGATGCTGTTGATTTCCTTTCTGGTGAATTGTACGATAAGTCTGTTAACTGGCAGGAAGAATCTCAAAATTTTGTGCAATTTTATGCTGGCTAAGCCCACCTTCGGGTTGACCCGTGGAATGCCCTATTTTGCTTCTGATGTTTGCAGCATGGCTAGGTGCTATAAAGGAATTAATGTATTATAGTCATAAATGAAAATAAAAACTAATACATAAACAAGTTTGAAGCATCAGATAGAAGCTTCAAACAGATAAAATTGTAAAATGTGGGTTGTCTGTTCTGTTAACATTTGAGATGTCTGTGTACACAAACACACACCACACACACAAACACACACACACACGCACACACACCACGCACACACACACACTCACACAAACGCGTGCACGCATACATACATAGATACATACACATACATATATATACATGTATATATATATATACATACATATATGTATGTGTATATATGTATATATATATATATAATATAATATATATTATATATATATATTATATATATATATAATATATATATATATATATGTAATATATATGTGTGTGTGATGAAAAATGTTGTCTTTTGCAGGTGTAAACTGACAAAAACCAGCAAACCGTATTTTTAAACAAGAATACTCTGTAGTATTTGTCACGCTCAAATTGTACAGACGCTTTTCAATAAACCAATGGTTGTTCCATTGGAGACCTGTAACCATCGAAGCTATAATTCACAAAATCCAAAATGAAGAAAAAATTTAAATAGCTTATCAGTTTCTTTGTTTCAAAACATTTACCAATTCTTTACATGATTTGCTGCAAAATACAAAAAGAGTTGGTATCTCATACTTATGAGTTCAAATCAGACTGCTGTTATATAGTCATATATTCGACGTGGTTCCATAAAATATATAAAGGACTTAGTAATAGAATATGTTTACTTCCATCTTTGCGAGCAATAATAATAGTAAATATATTTTGATGTATAGATTTCGTGGCTTCTGTTATTGAAGATATAATCAAAGAGCGTACTTACCATTCCATCTTGGCCAGCAACATGTTTATGGTTGAAGTTTTATGTGAAACGAACCTCACAAACAATATTTCTTTCGTTATTGATTTGACAATCTTGTCCAGTACACTATCATGGAACAGACGACTGAATTGGTAAAAGTTTATTACACTGGAGAAGTTTACTGCCATACTAGAGGCCATTGTTTGTTAAATATCGCCTGAAGCTGTGTTAAAGGTAATAGTTATGCCACTGAGATTGAATAAATCCTTTGTTGAATAAAGGTCATGTAACTCTTTTATATTTCTTTAAAAGATAGACAACGATTATAAGAATAGAAGGACACGAAGAACAGCAGACATACAAGTTTTACCTGATATTACATAACCAATAACTTGTGATATCTTGCTTTTTATAGCTATTCAGTTCTCAGTATCACAGATAAGTGACAATGAACAGTGGGAAAGATGAACCAAAGAATCAAATTTTCATTTTTATCCTTTTAATATTTCATTTGTAAGAAAGGCTAGTGCTCATGGCATTAGCAGACACCCGAAAAACGGTGGGACTAATAACATTAGCGTTTCTGTTGAATAAGTGCTTGTCAATTGTTATAGGAATAAACACGCCTTCGGGGAAAATCAATGGGATAACATTTTTAGCAAGGAGTTAGTATTGAGTTAGTGGATAATGGCATGAGAGAGAAGAAAAGAAGAGACGAATGACTCCCTAAGGGTCCGGGTGCATGAGATACGAGACTAACCAGCCTCGGGCACTAGAATAGAAACCCCTGCTGCGAGGCTGATGGTGAGTGCAACAAATTGTTGCTCTTTTTATTATGCATAATCTTTTCTTTTAATCTTTTACTTGTTTCAGTCATTTGACTGCGGCGATACTGGAGCACCACCTTTAGTCGAGCAAATCAACCCCGGGACTTATTCTTTGTAAGCCCAGTACTTATTCTATCAGTTTCTTTTTGCTGAACCGCTAAGTGACGGGGACGTAAACACACCAGCATCGGTTGTCAAGCAATGCTAGGGGGACAAACACTGACACACATACACACACACATATATATATATATATACATATATACGACAGGATACTTTCAGTTTCCGTCTACCAAATCCACTCACAAGGCATTGGTCGACCCGGGGCTATAGCAGAAGACATTTGCCCAAGATGCCACGCAGTGGGATTGAACCCGGAACCATGTGGTTGGTTAGCAAGCTACTTACCACACAGACACACAGCCACTCCTGCGCATGCTGAGATTGTTTTCATCCTTCAAGTGTCACATTTGCTGTTAAAGGTATGTTACTCTAGCGCCAGAAACCAAACAACGATTAATATAATGAAGTTAACATAAGATTTAAAAAAAAATGTTGTGACGGTTAGAAATGTTTATTGACGACACCCATTTCTCTACAAACTTCAGGCAATCCCGTATTAATTAGTGACTGTCGCACTTAAAGGCTTAAATATGCAAATTAATAGTTTAACGATGTAGACTTTGATAAGCATGATACTCCAAACGAGTATCGGTTTTGAATTTATTTAATTTAAATTAATCAATAATAACTGAAATAATTACGTTTATTGCTAATGAAAGAACCATTGAAAATAATTAAGCTATGAACTATATGATAAATTCGCGGTTCTTTTTTTTACTAAATCCTTTGCTTTAAAAGATAAATTTTCACCTGGATTTGCTGCGATATAATAACATATTGGAGTTTAACGACCTATTATTAATTAGACTTTTAATTACACTAGATATATTTTTAGATGTTTATACTTCAATTTTCTGTATAAAACAAGAAAATATAACGTAAAAAATATCTTGTTTCACCTTTATTACTGCAATTTCTATATCCAGCTAATTAAAGTTCTGGTTACAAGAACATATATATTCGTTCTTAATACGTTCTGAAATATCGATCGTGGATAGATGATCGCTGTTGTTTTACGCCGCTGCAGAATACCTCCTCCCCTTAGACAGCGTGTCTACATAACACACGTGATTTATAGGTGTAAGGGACTTTCGATACACCAGTGTTTCGAGCCTATAAGTGTCTCCTCAGTCAAAGCTACCGCGCCTGACCAATGAACCTGACAAGAACACAAGTTATTATTTACAGGAATCAACAAAGAAATAATTTGCTGATGCGACATGTTGCCTGCCAAACAGATAATAATTCATGAGGTGTGTACCGAGTAATAACGCTTGCTAAGAACGCAGCTAACCAAAAGGGAGCAGGTGTTCTCCATTGTGAAAATTAAAAGCAAGCAGCTATTTATATTCGCATCTGCCAGAATGTGTTATTAATTAATAGAGAAGTTATTATTCTGGTGTGCTCTTACTGTTCTCTGTGCATCCCATCAGTTGTCGCTGTTGTTTTTATTGTTGTTATTACAGTAGCTGTTGTAGTAGTGGCTTTCTTTGTCCCCCCACCTCACGACCTATCCAGTCTTATATATGAGTCACAATGGCCAGGAGAGGTTATTATAGTCACGTCCAACTTCTCTGTTTTTAACAATAGCATAAAATGGAGGAAGGCGAACTGTTTGTCACTTCTTTCTCCTGTTGTTGCTGTAGTTCTTGTTATTGTTGTTTTAGCTGTTGTCGTTACTGATACTGCTGCAGCTGATACTGTTGATGTCATTCAGGTTATTGTTGGTGGTCTTGCTATCTTCTTCTTCTTCTTCTTCTTCTTTTTCTTCTTCAATCAGGACTCGCGCCATTAGCCACAAAGAATAATCTCTAATCCGAGCCTACTCTAAGCTACTAAGAGTGCGTGTGGCAAATTGAAGATCCACCCACCTAACGCAATAGACTGGCGGTTGCACGGGCACGAAAGCTACGTTGTTATCCTCATTCCGTAAACGGTGACCTTTTTAACGGGTGGAGAGCTGAACCATCCTAGTCTAGGGTCTGCAAGTTTACCACACCATCGTGGGTCACACCATGGTTCCTCTGTTTTGTGGCAGAAGTAGGAAGAAAGAGTGAGAGAAAGTTGTGGTGAAAGAGTACAGCGGAGCCTCGTGGAGCTTAGGTATTTTTGCTCAATAAACACTCACAATGCCCGGTCTGGGAATTGAAACCGCGTTCTTACGACCGCGAGTCCGCTGCCCTAACCACTGGGCCATTGCGCCTCCACTGGTGTTGCTATTGCTGCTCTTGTCGTTAATTTACGTTGCTCAGGCTGGTGTTAACGACGTTGATCTTTTGTTGTTTTTGTTTCTGCTGCCCTTTTTTAGTTTAGGTTATTATTGTTGTTGTTGTTGTTTTTGTTACCGCACGTCTAGTGCCTGCACTTGTATTTGTAGTTAGTGCTACCAGTTCTGTGCGTGTATAAATGTTTACATGTGGTTAATAATCCATAGGTTCAAGAATGGCGGTATGGTTAAGGAGCACGCTTTGCAAGCACTTTATTTCGGATTCAATCTCACTCTGCGACACTTTGGGTAGATGACTCCTACTATGGCCCCTGGTCGTAAAATGTATTCCGAGGGAATTTAGTAGAATATAAATGTTTGGAAATACATTATACATACACCCCCCCCCAATATATATATATATAAGTAAATAAATGGAGTTGAACGATGTTATTAACATTCTTTTAAGAATTTTAATAACATCTTCGTTCAACTCCATACTACACAAATTACTGCACATTAACCCGGAGTTTCTACCTTTGAATAGGTCGCTTCATCCGTGTAACTTGCGTGAATTTTGCTATCCTGGTAACTGTTTATTGAATTTTCCATGTTAACGGTAAACAAAGGATAATTCATTCATCCATTTATATATATATATATGTATATATATATATATATATATATATATATATATATATATATATATATATATTATATATATATATATATATATATAGATATATATATATATGTATATATATATTATATTAAATTAGAGATAAAACCACTACTAGGCAAATTTGTTTGTATTTTTGAAATTAGCTATTTCATCTTTAAATATGAAAAATTAAAATATTAGGTCTTTATTATATGTGCATATATATATATTTATAGAGATTATTTTAGATCTTATTATT